>NC_045645.1:16407500-16447500 GCF_009829145.1 Chiroxiphia lanceolata | reverse complement strand
GGAAGCATGTGATACCTGCCATTGGGAAGCACTAGAGACTTAGGAATGATCACAGAGGCAAAGCAGTAGTAGTTATTTTTGGGTCTGCCCTTGGCTGCTTCCTTGCTTTCTAGAAGTGTTCTTGCAGGGACATGGTGTGTGTGTGTGTGTAAACACAAGGTGCTTCTGGTGCTCCCCTTCCCTTGTTGTGGTAGAGTCCCGCTGCTCCCACAGGTTGCTGGGCTGCCTCCTGTAAGTGATATGAGCAGCATCTCTCATGTAATTTTTCTTCCTCCCTCTGGAAAAATTGTTTGTTTATGTTCTTTAAATAAATACTTAATATCTTTCATTCTTGTCTACTGTGCTGCTTGCTTTCGTTATTGAAGGTGAGGTCAGAGTTCTCTGAAGAGGAAGTGGAGAGAGAGAGCGTGAACCATCCATCTCATGGGAATTTCTTCCATGTATTTCAGGTTGGTTCTTAAGAAAGTGCTGTTTTCTGCAGAGAGGTACTTGAAACTGGTGTGAGGTATTTCTGAAGCTTGGAGTGACAGCTTTTTCCCAGCATTGCTGGTACACCCTGGGCATGGCTCCATGGCTGTGCTGAAGGCACAGACAATGTTCATTAATCTTACTGTATTTGATTAGAGACCAACAAGGAACGTGGAGAAAAAGTTTGATATGAACACAAATCAAAATAAAAATGCAAGTTGGGATGCTAATTGAAAGCCCACACAAGGCCCATACACCTCACAAGTAACTTCTTTTATCCACAGCCAGTGAATATTTCTAGGGTATGTGGCCACAGCAGAGTGTAAGCACAAGGGCAGGCTTTATCCCCATGCCTTGTCCATCTAGTTAGCATCCATGATGCTGGGTACATGTGTAAGAGGATCTGAGATTCCCAACATTCCTTCAGTGTTGTCTCTGATACTGTCTAATGTAATTATCTGGGGTCCTTAGTGATGTTGAGTCTCCTGTTCTCTCCTGTTGTGCTTTCCTACCTAACAGCTCTTGGATAACTTGCTGCTCCACTCACAACTTTCACCACTCAATGCTGCTGGAGTGTTAAAGAAAGGGGTCAACCCTGGACCTCCAGCTCTCCAGGTATGTGCTGATCCAGAGGATTTCACAGTGGGTGAACAAGTGGATGCTGATATGTTTTAAGGTCCAATGCTGCTTGCTCAGAGAATGGGAGCTGGATTGATGTCCCTGGGGATCAAGGGCGAGAGATCATTTATGTCCTGTTGGGGGCACCAGGGATGAAGAAGGGAATGGAATCCCTTCAAGACCATCAAGGGATAGGTTCTGTTGGGACATAACACTGAAGAAAAGTTTTCGGTTGATAAAGTGAACATATGTGTTGTGCTGGACAGCAGTTTTGGGAGTGTGGCTCACACTTTGCCAATGCCACACTTTGGTGGATCGGAGGCACTACAGCTGCTCTGCTTTGTTCCTGTGGAGCATGGTGTGCCTTTATTGCAGGATGGCACCATTTGCATGTGTGCCACATGAACACGCTGCAAAAGTGCTAAGTCTGTCTGTTAGAGCCATGGTTTCGAAATTAAAATTCAATTTTTTTGTAATGCAGACATGAGAAGTTGTGCAATCATGTTTGTAACTGGACAGTCATTACTGCTGCTCAAATAAGTTGTCATACTCTAGACAATTATTGCTATCAATTATTTTTCCACTTTTTTTTTATGTTTAGTAATAAGTGGACGGCAATGTTTTATGTAACATTAAAAGAATCTGGTGTTCAGGATAATTCCGGAAAACAATTCCTCATAATTTTGTTTACTGGCTACTTTTGTTTACTGGATTGCTGGTTGATCACTGAAGCCTCCTCTGCTTGGGGCAGCACCAGAGCTGTTGTACCAGTGATATTTAGCAAGTCCAATGGGATGTCGTTGAGGAGGACGCAGAAAGGTGAGGTCAAGCCTTCTCAACCTTGACTGCAAGTAGCTTCTCTTTAGGGAAAGTAGTTCTTAAGGCAGAGCTTGCAGCTTTGCTTTGTTTGCCTTAATTCTATTATTCAGACAGTTTTCTACCTGGCAAACCCTTCTGATCCTGGAGAGGTAGCCAACAACCAAACAGTTAAAAGAATATCAAAATAAAATATTTCTGATAGATTTCATAAAGGGTGAGTTATAGCTGAAAAAAATTATTTTGGATTAAGTATGTTGTACTTCATTCTTCAACCCAGTAATGTAATTTTATTTATCTGAAAAGATTTAAGATGTCCCAAACTGCTTGGATGGCATGTAGAAAGCATTCCAGTTTGACAGAAGCTGGAATTGATTACTTTTCTGAGGGAGGAAAAAAAAAAGAGTTTTATTTAAATCAACTTTAAAGCTTTATTTTAAAGGGTGGATATTGGTAGCTGGAGAATACACTCTGCCTTCCCCTCATATTGCAGCTGGGCAGCAATAGCCAGCCTTCAGTTATTTATTTATTTCCTGCACAGAGGGGAGGAAAATATAGGTCCATGAATCAATCTAGATAATGGGGAAGGCTGAATGTAATAAATAATACAGTAACAACCCTAAACTAATGAGCTGTTGCTAAGGTACATTTCACAGGCTCATGCTCTATATAAAAAGTCACTAATAATCCCTTGGTGTAATCAGATGATAAAGCTTTGCCATAAGGCAACACCTGTGCAATTAAAGCTGTGGATTCTTTTGCACGTTTCATTAATTTCAGGATTTTGTAAAGGCACAATGACTACACTAATAATCTAGTCTACTTGACTCCATGTCTACTGGAAACAGGGTGTCTAATTAGGTAAAGGTAATTAATTAGAGATAAATGGAGCTAATCAGACTCGGTTAACACTAATTCTCTGAATTAAGACATTTTGGGACACCTACTATTCCATTGGCTTTGATGTTTCCCAACAAACACTGACTTGGAAAGGAGTCAGAAACCACTACATTTATTCTGTTGGAGACTGTTGGCCCAATCCTGCAGCAGCACTTGCCCCAGTAGTTTTGTTAGGGGTTGTTGGGACTCTGAGCTGTGCTTATTCCCATGGGTTTTCTGGGAGAGGCATCCCCTCCTACTCCGTTGTGTTGGAACCTTGGTTTGACACCCCTGGGAGTAATTTGGTGTATTTTTACAGGCTTCTGCCAGGCTTTTGCTGATTGTGATATTTTCCCCACAGCTTCTTTCCTTGATGTGGGCATATTTTTAAATCTAGGATGTGCTAGTATTTGGAGGGGCCACCATAACCTCTGCTGTGGACAGCATTCAAAAGGCAGAATGCTGTCTCCTCAAGGAAGAAAAGGGGATAAAATAAAAAAAAATACAGTGAATTTAAAAGAAATCTGGATTATTTAATGAAGGGGTCAGGATGCACAGGTGGTCTGTGCATTTGTAACTCTTTGGAGGTCATGAGCCTATTCCGGTGTGGAATCAGATGCTGTTCATCTTGCTTAGATAACCAACTACAATTGGATTCAGGTGCCAGCATTTTCAAAACTAACAGGGCTATAAGGCAGGGGAATACAAAAGTGAGTGGGACAAGAAATCTAGTTGCTTCAATGTTGTGGAGTTCCTGTGTGCTTCTATTGCTAAATCTGTATTGGAAGAGTCCTGGTTTGCCTTTTTTTCCCCAGGTAATTGTTACTTCCTGACATGAAATAGTGTGTAGTGCTGGTGGCAGATGTGGTGGAAAGATGCTATGACTGGTATATGCTTATGCTGAAATGACAGTGCCACCACCTCCAGCTTTGTTAGTGTTTGGGGATGGAACCATGCTGTGCATGTGGAGCAAGTGCATTTTAGAAGCTATCGCCTCTTGTCTCTGCGTGGTGTTAAGCTACAAAGTAAGATGATTTCCCCTCCCCTATGGATGGTCTGCTCATTTCAGCTGCAAAGCATGGCTGATGGAGAGTTCTTCATCTATTGCTTGAATGCTAGGAGGGGTGGGAAATGCTCTTCCCTCCTGCATCTAAAGAAGACCAGATACTTTTTTAAACTTGTATTTTTAAAATACCTAAGCTGATGTTGCACAGCGTGCTACATAACTAACAAGAGTGAGCAAGGAACGAGGCACTGTAGGGTGAGCTATAGCCTGAGGTAAGTCTCCATGAGCTGAGCCACACTACCCTCAATAGAGGAGATGAAATAGAAATGTCTGAGTGCTTTTATTACCAGATACTTTTTAGATTGACCTTTCAATAACTTGTTAAATTACAGAAAATATTTCAGTTTTCTAGATGTGAAAGACCTGCTGGGTCATGTAGTCCACAAATTCACCTCTGGATATTTTTATTTGCAGCTTGGTGACTTCAGGCTTTTGGGAGTAGATGGAGCTTGGGCCCTGTTGTTCAAAATAACTTGCATTTCCAAGTATGGACAAATTCTGGTTAACAGTTACAGAGTGTGGATACAAGAGAACCATTCTGACCACAGCATCCAGGCAAGAAAAAAGATTTGGGACGTGTGTCCCCTGTACACCAGGGAGGCAGAGTGCTGCTGCCTCCTGGCTTGGCTGCACCCTGTCAGCATGCAGCTGGGCCAGAGCCCAGAAAGAAGGCAGACAATGGGACTCCAAGCCTTTGGTCAGGGCTGCAGAGCAGTTGTGTGAGAGCCCAAGCCCAATTTCCTCACAGTAGTTTAATTCCTCTTGTGCTATTGAGGTTACAAATGAGTGCAGTCTTCAATCACGTTTATATTTTTTTGTATCATAAGAAATTCAGGAGTTTCACAATCCAGCACTTCAGGTTTCAATCTAGTTGGTAGTACTGTCATCTGATGCACTTGTCCTTTTGAACATTACCCTGTCCTTCCTTTCCAGGCTCTCTTTCCAGGCTCTCTTCATTGGAGAGAAATGGGAACTAGCATGGTTACTCTGACCTATTTGGGGTTTTGAACTGAAGTCATGGCTCTGTTTCACAAGTGCCTGCTTTCCAAAGATCCCTGGGTGACCTCAGTGTCTGGCCTGCAAGTCCATCCGGGCTCTGTGCTGGACGTGGTGTGGCTGCAACAGGGGAATGGTGCTGTGTTGGGTGTGTGAGAGGGTGTGGAAATTGACTGAAAATGAGTGAAAATGGTGTGCTGGTTTTGGAATTCAGAGGTCTCTGCTGTCTACTTTGTGTTTGCTGCAGTTTGCTTCATTTCTCTTTGGTTTTGTAAGCACAGAATATTTAGTAAAGAAAGCAAAAACATGTGGCAAGAGAAACAGGATGAGAAATGTTGAGCCTATGGAGAGGAATGAGTGTTGAGGAGGACATGGTGGCTGGTATCAGAGCAGAGCCCCTAGGTCCTGTGACAGAGGGGTTGCCTGCTCCTCCCCACCAACCCAGGTAGGCAGCACAGCTGTGGGGGGCTGTGCCACAGGGCCCCATGGAGTCTGCTGGCCCCAGCATTCGCAGGGCCATCGCAGGTGACTGGGGCACTGAGACCCCTCACCTCCTGTGGTGGAGTCTCTGACTCGGCACTAGGATACGTTATGACCCTCGGTGTCCAGCATCCATACTGTGGTGGATTGGTAGGTGAGAAAGGGGATTTTGAAATGTTCCTGTATTTCAACTAGATATCTTGTTAATTTCAAATGTTAAACAATTATTTAAATTAACCAAATGAAAAGAGTTGAAAATTCCTGAATAATAACCTCTGTCCATTTCTTTCCTTCTCTGTTTTTCATAACAACCTTTCCACTTGGCCTTTGATTGCTGTTTACTAGAACTGAATCAAAGCAGGTTCCCTCCGTGGCTCTGGGCTATGGTGAAGTCCATAATCCAGCATCTTGTCAGCCACTGGAATTTTCAAACTAGTCTCTGTATTTGTGCCAGGAATAGAGCCTCTGTTCTTAAAAGCAGCAGTCAGTTCCCTGCTCTCTCACAGTACATAGGACCTTCCTGAGCAGCTGCTGACCAACAGTGCTGTCTATTCACACCCATTTACTGTAAATGTCATATTTTTCAAACAAATCTGTGCTAAAGCTAAGGAGTGTGTTGCGTTGTTTGTTTGATATTAGAGGCCTGTATAGAATGAGTTTTGTGTGTAGAATATCTTATTTCGTTATGACCCCTGTTACCTTCCTATAAAGCAACTCAAAGCATTGTTCAGTGTGTGGTTTAACTGCACCACAGTAACAAAATGCTTAATACTTTAAGAAGGGAGTTCTAAAATTTAACAGTTTACTTTATTATTACTCTTTTGGATATAATTAACTAGGGATGCACTTCAAACTGTGTCCTCCTTGCTAGTGAAATATCTTTTTATGTTTCACTCTGGGGAAAAAAGAAGTCTGTCAGACCATGGGTGTCTCCCTTGATGCACATTATTAGAGTCTTTTTAGAGACAAGCAAGCAATTTTGCTGTCATTGGTCTTGCTCAAATAGAGAGTGTTTATCTATGCAGTCCTCTGGGGAAGGGTGTCAGGGAGGGATCACCAGCCAGCAGCTGACCTGGGTAGTGCATGGTTATTTGACTCTCCTCCAGTATTGAGCTTGCATGGTGCTTGCTTCTGAAGCATCGCTCCCTGTGCACTCCAGGTAACACCTTCAGGTCCGGTACTTGCCTGGACTGAGACCAGGCTGCATGATCCCATCAGGGGAAAAGGGATTCTGAGCTGGAAGAGATGGCAAGGTTGCTGTCAGGAGGTTCATAGTGCCCAGCATTGTATCTTCAAAGTTTGGCTTTAAAACCCTCTCTGTGTACAGAACAGAGCCTTCTGCTTAATTGCACAGGCTTTTATTTTCATATAAATCTGGGCAGGCCAAAATTTTTGTGTAATAGTGCTAAAGAAAATATCTATTTGTGGATATTATTTCATATTTCCATGCTGCCCTGAACTTGAAGCTTCACACCAAAGCCATCACATATCCTATTCTAAAACACCCAAAGTGAACAGGCTGATCTCTCAGACTTGCGTATGGTTCTCTGGTGTAGTCACAGTGCTGCAGTGGACTCACCTGTGCAGAAGGGGGCAGGATTCCCAGCTTTCCGCCAGCTCCGTGCCTGGGGGCCCCTGCCCATGTCTGCCTTGCACAGGGCCAGCCTGCAGGCTGGGAGTCCCTGCATGTTCTAGGGCACCTTCTGGCTGAGCTGGGGCTGCCTCGTGGGGTGGAAGCAGCAGTCTCAAACGCAGCCATGGGACTGCCCTGGGCAGGGACTGGCCCCGCACTTGCTGATGGGACCTGGGTGTTTGGCTGCTTTTATGCTTTCCTTTTCGGCAGCTCCAGGCTGAGTGCCAGGCATGGGGAAAGGGGAGTGCTTGGCTTTGCAGCTATGGGGTGTGCTGTGCCTTGGCTCCCTGCAGCTGCTGAGGGGGATGTACAAGCAAGACATTGCCGAAGACATTTTTCTGCTCCCCTTCTAGTCATTAGATGTGTAAGGCTTTTTTTTTTTTCCTGTGCTGTGCAGTTGGTTAAAATCTTAACATCCACACAAGTAGGATACCCTCCCCTTCACCTCAAGTATCTTTCAACTGAAAGGCACCTGTCATGGCCAGGCTTCTCTCCTGGTGCTGGAGCATGGCATGGAAGGACTTGAGAGCACCCTTCTCCCTTATGGTCGTGGTTATCTGTGCTTTCATGTTCATCCTTGGTCCAGACAGAGGCTTATGCTTTTTCTTAATGTATAAAAGAGTTAAATTACAGTTTTTAACCTTTGCTTTAAGAAACTGATAGTAATGACATACAGCAGTAACAGTCATTGCAACTCCTATTATTCCTTTGAAACAAGTTCAAATTAAATTTTAAAAAATCATTCAAGGCTTAGGAAGAGCATCTGGCTTCCATGGAGGAGAGTGGCATAAATCTACTTCATTTTGAGTGGGATGGGACTGGACTCTAGCTGTAAACCCACCAACACAGCTTGCTATTTTTTGTTCAGTTTTTTTCTACTCTTTTGGATGATTCATTTCTCCCCCTTGTATTAACAATCACTAGCTTTCAGGTCATTGTAGTTATTTCACAAGTGCAAGCAGCCAGCAAACTGTTTAGGGGAGTATGGTGGGGACCACATCTGGCAAAACCTTCCCATCTGAGCAGGAATAATCCCAGCCCACAAAAATGTGAGGGCTGAAGAATCAACGTGGTCAGAGCCTGGAGGATTAACCATATCTTTGAATCCCATGATCTGTACCTCTCTGATCATGCACTACCCGGTAAGGAGCAGGGAGAGCTCGTGTTTGGGGTAAGTGTACCATATACTGCAGCACTAGAAAGGTTTAGAGTAGAGGTACTTGTGCCTATTGCACATGGTGGGCACTGCTTGTGGCATCAGCTGTGCAAATCCACATGTCTAGAATTTATATAAGCATCCAGATTCATATGTCTGTGGCTGCATCAAAGCAGATTCTTCCTAGTGTTGGTGGGGTCCCAGGAGGCACTGGTGGTGCTGCACCTCTGTTTGCAGAGCCTGGCACTTCCTGAGCAGGTGTTTGTGGCAGAACTGGATGCAGGAGAGGTGCACAGAGGTGCTCTGACTGTTCAGACTGGGTTCTGCATGCAGGCTGTGCCATCTGAAGCACCAAGATCTTCAGAGACAAACTTACCTTTTAAATAACTTCTCACATGAGACATACACAAGTGAGGAAATTCTGAAAGAAATCTTAAGAATATGTGTTTTCCAGTCCAGTTTTTTTGCTTTAACAACGTATTTTTTGTGTGAAGGTCATCCCTATTTTTGAGGCTTAGGCCAATTTTGACTGAGCTTCCTATGCATGACCTACTCTGTTCTTAAGTATTGCTCTGAGCCTCAGTACCAGCCCAAAGCATATTCAGGGTGCATGCTTTCTCAGTACTGATGATGTGATGCTGCCTGGCTGGTCCACATCACGTCCCAGCTCTGTGGGTTGTGGGTGTCGACTTCACCACCAATCTTGCTGGCAAGACTTACAAAACCCTTGGTTTCAAACCTCTTTTCTTTTTTTTTTCCCAACCTTCTGGGGTCTCATGGACCGCACTTCTCCTAGTGCAGCCCAAGATGCAGTTCGTCTTATTGGAGTTGTGCGTGCACTGTCAGCTGGTACGCAGTCCCCAGGCTCTGCAGGGGTCCTCTTCCACCCTGTGCTGGTGCTGGGCTCTGCTGCCCACCTGGCTGCAAGATCAAGCACCCATCAGAGCACAACCTAGGGAGAGTGACATATGGCAGGAGAAAGGCAATTTAGTGCAGACCTAGAAATCAGAGGCAGAGTTGTTACAAGCTGGGCCTTGGGTTCATTGGCATGACATGAAAGACACTGTTGGTGCCTGCTGGACCTCAGTCTCCTCTGGCTCTCCTGGCAGCTGTTGGCTCCCCACAGCACTTGTAATCCCTGTCCCAGTGGCTGTGGAGCGGTTTAGGGCAAAGAATTAGCAAATTCTTTCATCCATAACAAAATTCTTAAACGCACTGAATAACGTTTTGGTCAGTTCCCAACTGTGAATTTCCTAGACTTTCTTTGCTGAAAAAGTTGAAATGAAACATTTTGATGTTTCATATTTAATTGTACTTAAATGCAGTCAAAAGATACACAGTCTGGAAATGCTTTATTGCTCGTTTCCAACAGAAAGTTTTCTGTCCTCTCATCTTTGTTTCACTGAGAAAATGATGAACTTTTTCTAGGTTTTTTTTCTGGTCATCACAGGTTAATGGCCACGTCCTGACCTCTTGTTAAGATTTTTTTTTTTAAACTATATGTTTTGTGAATGACCACAGGTGACATGGTGGCTGGTGAGGGTGGAACAGCCACACTTGCTGGTTGACCACTATAACTAGGGAAATCTAAAGTGGCCAGACGGGATAATGTGGTAGCCAAGTAACCTTTTGGGGACTCTTGATAGAAGCTGTGGTACTTGTGGTTTGGGTGCAGTCTCTCTCATCTTTTTTCAACCTCCAGTGTTCAAGAAAGCCAAAAACTAACTCACATTATGGGAGACACTTAATGCACATAACTTTGTGAGTTAAAAAATTGGAATGATAAGTGCAAATGCTTATTATACTCCTCAAAATAACGCCTGAGATTTTCACCCAGACATTATTCTAGAATAAGCCATACAGAATTATGAAGTTTAAAGAAATATGCTTAAGTGTATGTCCGTGATATGATAGTGAGAGTTTTGGCCCCTTGTCTCTTCATTAAGGACAAATTCACCCCAAGGGTGTACTCTGATCTTGGCAAATAGTGTTATAATAGTGAAAGAATATTGCCTGCTGGATAGCAGACACTGATGATTAAATTTAAGTGTGTATTGTCCACATAAAGCAAACAACATGCCTTTTTTTTTTCTGCCTTTCTGTGAACATTCATCACTGGTGCTGAAGATGGAACTTGCGGGCTTGCTAATTATTGTGTTTTTAACTGATAATATACTGTAAATTTTGCATAATACAACTCTGACCTTATAGACAATGGTAGACATGACAGCAGACCCATAATTATAGTATGCTGAAGAAATGCTTGTTATTATCTACTATTTTTAGGACCGGTGTGCAGAGCCTCTTAATTTACATAAGCTTTAGACATTCACACATTTTCTGTCTTTGCTTACGGATGATAGATTTTGTTCAAATGAAAGATGAAGACGATGTGTTAGGTGAGAGGTTAGCCAACTGGGAACTTGATTACTGTGAACAACAAAAGCATCAGTGGAAACTGAAAAAGGAGTTATTTATTTGAGAAAGAATTGTTTAACCCAAGATTCACAACATGAAAACTACAGCATTCAAATGGAGTCTTGATAACTTGTGATTTGAGAACTGGTTAAATGATAATGTGAGGAGAAAAGAAGACAGGGAAAAAACCCTATAATCTGTTTATCACAAGGAAGGTGAATATTGCAGTGTGTTCTTATAAGGGATGAATGTTTTGTGCTTGTTTAGGTTTCCCTGTTGAGCGCTGAGGATAAAAAACAAGTTTCCAGGAGCTACTATGGATCACTGGTCCGCCTGCACCAGCTGCTTGCCAATCCACTTCTCTTGGCTCTTTTGAAGACAACAGCTCTCAATGGCTCGTGAGATGCCTTGGTTTGGGGATGTCAAGGTGTGGAGCAGATGCTCTGCACCCCCAGGGTGACACTGCCATACCCCAGTGGAGGTCCCTGTGTCATGTGGATGAAAACTGTCCACCCCTCCGGGGGGTCTCAGCCTCTCCCTCTGCCCCCCTTGGCCAGCCCAGTGTGACTGGCTGCTTTTGCCTTGCCAGCAGCACGGATGCTGCCCAGCAGAGCCTGGCTGCTGGCAGGACAGCGCTGGTCACCAGTCGTGCCACCAGCCACTGGCTGTGCTACATGCACCAGCACTGTGCTGGCAGCTCTAGCACTGCCACAGGCATGCTGTGTGGTACTCAGGCTACTGAGAAAGCTAGAGGAGATGCCTGAACAATGAATCCTGCTTTGGCTCTGCAAGGAGCCCTTTGTGATGTCAGAGAATTTACCCTATCATCTCCCCCACTGAACTTTGCTGGCCACAGCCTGCCCATTCCCAGGTCAGAGCAATATCAAAGACCCTTCTTTCTGATCAGGGCTGTGCCTGACTCTCACCAAACCAGGCAGACAGTTGAAGCAGCATAGAAGAGCTGACAGTGGTGCTTGCTGAGTTCTCTGGCTGAGCAGAGTACTTTAGTTTGTGTGGTTTTGGTCCAGCAACACTGCCAACCCACTGGTGTAGAGATGGTGCTCTGCTCAGCTTCTTTCTGCTTTCTGTTCCCTGCATCAAAAAACAGAGAAAGCAAATAGATACACGGCTGAGACAGACAGATAAAATGCTCGTTTGGGCTCATTACACTGGGGGATATTTTGAGATCAGGTCATCATTCTGAAAATATGACCCTTTGTAATCTGCCAAACAAGGTCAGGGATGCCTGTGCTTCTCTGCCTCTTGAGCAAGTTCGACTTGCCTGGAAGTACCTTCCACCACTATGACTGAGTTTTCCAAGTTGAAGGAAAAAAGATAATTTGTTAATCAGGGCTTGACCTCTTGTTTTTCTGCTTTGTTTGCCCAATTTGTTCTCTCTTGCCTTATACTGATGTTCTCAATTGTGCTTCAGATTTCCTGTGTGAGAAAAGTTGCCTCGTATAGTACTGCCATGTAATATGCACACCCAATCTCAGTCTATTTACTTTCCTGTTTCACCTTATTTAGGTGGACAGAATTGCAACCCTGAGGTCTGCAGTGCTGGCAGGAAACTACAGTCAGTCAGATCTTCATAGGCGCTGGGAATTTTTAAGATGTAGCTGGTTGAAGGCACCGGGCCCACTTACTCACAGAGGGTTTTACCTCTCAGTTGATGTATATGCATGAGGCCTGTTGCAGTGGCACAGGTGCATCTGCAGAAGTTTGCCCTGGGGATTTCCCAGTGTGCTGGCTGGCTCCATCCACTGCCAGCAGCTCTCTGTGAGGTTTCACGACTTCAGCAGAATAAGTAGGAGAATCCAGTGCTTGTCCTCAGATTGCATTTGTCCCTCCAGCAACCATGGTCCTTTGGGACCTGCACTGCCTGCAGGCAGAACAATTCCTTTCCAATAGCCCAAATCGATTATCTTATGTTTTTTTCTTTTTTTGACCTCAAAAGAAATGCGTAAGCATGTGTAAACTTTGTCTAATACTAAGAAAGTGGCCCAAATGTGTTAGGATTTTGTTTGATGGGTTTTGCTCAGGAAGAAAGCTGAGCTGTGAGCTGCTAGGACAGTGTTGAGCATCTGATGTGGTACATGAGCTAAGTTGCCAGACTGGAGCACAAACATGGGGCTCAGGTACAGAAGTGTGTACAAAATAGCTCCAGCCTCCTGTTAAGCAGATCTTTTGTAGCAGCACAGAGGGGTTAGTAACAGGGTGGGAAAGATGACAATATGTTTGATACAAACTTTAATTGCTAAAGGCCTTTCCCAAAGGCCGATAATGGCAAAAGGTGTAAATGGAGGAAGGCTGTAGCTGCGCCTTGCTCACAGATGGGCTGCTGAGGAAACTGTGAATGGCCAAATGATAACAGACTATTCAGTCATTCCAACATCAGCTCATTAGCAGTCTGTCAGATATTTTAATTTGTGTACTTGTGGGCTTAGCAGATATTACAGGATTGCCTCAGCTCCCCGGCACCCCTATAACTCAGAAGAAAATAGTAAATGAATAAACCTGGCAATCTGAATGGATATTTTTGTGCTCTTGGCTTTTGGGGGTCACTGTGAGGTCCAGCCAGGGCTGCTGCATGCCCTGTGAAGCCCCAGTCTGTCAGGGTAAAAGCAGGGATGTCTGGGGTGCTGCTGCTGTTGCCCTCTGCTCTGCTTTCTTGGGGTGCTGTGAAGGGGAGACTGTGCCAGCTCACAGGTCTCTGAGCATCAAAAAGTCAGCTGTCCAGCTGTAATAAATTAGCTAAGCAGAGGGTCTGAGGTACTGGTGGACAGTTTGGGTTTCTTTCAAATAATTCAGTAATTTTTTAAACAGCTCTTTCACTAAAAGAGGTAACCAACCATATATGATGGAATTTTTTACCTCCTAAATTTCTCACAAAAAATTTACCAGACCCTCCTCAGTCATATTGTTGCAACTACTAGTAGCTAACTTTCAGTTGAGAGAACCTGTTCTAGGTGTTCCTGGTTAATTGACTTTTGTAAATGTAATCCCTCCAAACTCCAGCTTTCCAAATTTCTTCTGGCTCAGGAGACCAGCCTTTCCTGAGGAGAGCATGCTGGTCTGAGGTTGAAGCACGCTTCCCAGCAGGTTACCATGGCTGTACATCTCCACAGCCCAGCCTGCCTTTGCCAGGGCAAGGAGCTGAGGTGTGAGTTAGGGGCACAGTCAGCAGTGGCTGTACCTTATGTGTGTGAGGTGGGCCATGTGCCTCAGCCAGGGGATTTATGGGTGCTACCGTGTCAACATTGTGTGGCCACACACTCAGCAGGAACAGACAGGCATTAAATGTCTGGAGGATCTTTTAATTATGCTTCATTTTGTAATATTATCGCTGAAGCTGTTGAGAATTAAGTCATACTTGCATAATAAGAATGAGTATGATGTGGTAACGTAGTCAAGTGCCAAAATGTAGTGTCCTCGTGGGGGAGAAGGAGTTACTGACAGAGCCCTTCAATCAGACAGATCACTCCATGCAGCCCAGCTGGCCTCTCAGGTGCCTTCCACCTCAATGTTAGCAGGAAAATACCTTTATTCCTTTAGCTTAGGTATGTCAGGGATGGCTATGAACTAAGAGCTGCTGAAAATGCTGAGATTTGTCTGTCAGGCCACAATTTGGTGATGGTATTTCCTTTAATCCAATTCGGTTTTATATATTGGCATGAAGCATTATAATTGATTGCATTAAATTACTTTGGAATCTCTCAGCTGCTTGATTCAGAAATGATATCAATTGCTGGCATTAAAAATGTTACAAGCACATAGCCGAATCCTGATTTATTCCTAATGAGATTTCGAAGTTCACACTATAAAATGTTCTGTCAATTAAGTCAGAAATTCATAGCAACATATTTACTTCAGTTAACAGTGTGTCCTTTCAGTGCAGGGATCTCAGCTGTTACAATGGTGTTTTCTAATTTCACAGTCTCATCAAAGCCCATTCAAATATTCTCATTGTAATCCATGTTTGTCTGTAATATGCACAGTTTTTGAGTGCAAAGAAGAGCTCTGTGGAATATATTTGGTGAGAAGGAAGCAGCCTTATATAGTTCCAATACAAAATGCTATGGTTCTGTAGCAACCTGTAGCTGGAATAAAACCAGGCAGGAAAAATCTACTTCATCAGTAGCAGGTTTTCTTGATACAGGTTTACTTGATACAGGTTTATGCTTCCCAACAAGACTGACTCCCAGAATAACAGCATTGTGGAGCATCACTGTGTTCCCTATCTCAGAGGGGCTCCCTGGGAGACTGGTTGTGCCTGTCACCAATTAATGGAGATGGACATGCAGACGAGGCAAAACAGTGCTTTTCTTCTCAGGATAGCACAAGTGAGGAAAGCGCAAAACTGGTGGTAGTTCCTGCATCGGCTGTAATACAGAAAGCAGCTCTCAGTTTGCTTCAGAGAGCAGTGTCATATTCTGCTTGAATCCAGTAAGTTCCAGTTCCTTAATGTCTTTAGGAATCAATAAACTAGTAGTTTCTGAGGTGACTTGGTCTTTTTAAATGTGAATCCGTTTTTGTCTCTCCTTTCAGGTGTCTGAGGCTCTGACATCTGCTCTGTGGGAGGAGACAGCTCCGATCCAACTTCCCTTCTCTCCAAGCCCACCAGCAAAGGGATCTGCGAGAGGGTGTTTTACAATTTCTGAAGTAATGAAGTCAGGTCACCGAGTGCGGGCTTAAAGGTAACTGTGGGTATATCTGCCTCTCATGAGCAGGGGTTGCAGGACTGCAGGCTTGGGAATGAAAGGCGGGCAGTACCTCCTTTGGAGGCACTTATGCACGCCAGCACCGGGCCCCAGCACACAGATAAACATGTTATGCTGGGGGGTAAAAGCCACAAACTTGACGGTGATTCCCAGAGAGTTTCAAAACCTGCAGCTGCCCCCTGTGCATCTGCCACGTTTCTTTACTAAGTGTCCCTGGGGCTTGGAGTTCTGCGATTTCAGGAGCCATCCTCCCGTGCCAGTGCTGTGCCTCCAGCAGGCACGGCCTGCACACGCAGGGGAGGTGCTTCCACATGGACATTGCAATGACGGGAACGTTATGTAATAGTAACACACAAATGCATTCCCCAGCCTTGCCTGAGACTTGTTCCCAAGCGCAGTTGTGCTCACAGCTTCTTCAGGATCAAGATCAGAGGCTAAAGAAAGACGACATGTACCAGGTGTGGTTTTTCTTCTTTCTTTGCAAGTTCTGACTGTGAACATTGAACCAGTTTTAGAACAACTTAGTTTGTTGGGAAATGTCGTGTTTTGAGCTTTGTGAAAGGATAACTATTTGGTAGAGCAGTCATAATGTTAAAGCCCAGGAAACTGCAGTGAACCTGCATGAAACAGCTACTTGGTCCAGCAGTTGGGTGTTGTTTATTTCTTGGCTTATTTTGGGAAAACGGAGGATCTTGTGCTGCACTATATAGGAACCTGCACCACCTTCTAGGAATCTGCTGGTGTTAATGGTAGAGCTGATTGCCTCTGAAAGATTTTAATCTGCTCAGACTATTCCAGGCTGTGCTGTTCACCTAGGATCCTGTATTCAGTTTAAAAGTTTTTTGGCGTATAAAATACCAGGCTCCTGGATCAGATGACTTGTCAGGCTCTCGCTGTTTTTGATCAACCAACATTTCTTAGTTAGTTTCATGTGCTAGCCAGATTCCACCTCAACTGCCCCCTAGCCACCTGTGCTGACAGCAAGGCTTCCCAGGAGCAGCAGCTCCTTGCTGCCAACATCAGGCAGCGATTGGGTATGGGAGCACTGCCCTTACAGCAGGTGGTTACAAATGTCACTTGTAGGGCTTCCTTTCATGTACTGTGAGCCTTTCCAGGCAGCTATGGTAGAACCTTCCTTCTCATTCCTGTGTGTGTAGTACATTACCAAACTATATTACAGCCCTTGCAATACTCGTGTTGTCACAGCACATTGTGGCACTCAAGATACAAATGCCCTTTTATTTTCACTAAAGCACTGCAAGCAGCACTGACAGCAAAACAGCAATACATACTGTATATGCATGGATAATAAATATTCCTGGCTTGAAATTCCTTTGCACATTGGGCATGGATTGTGTTTTGCCACATCACACGATACAATGACAACAAAGAAGTTCCTTCCCCTTAGCATAAAGTAAACAACAAACAAGCAAAGCTAGTTTGGCTGTCACTGCAATGATGAGCAGCTCCATCCAGGAACACCAAGACTCAGTATTGCTTTCATTTCACAGAGGTAATGGCAAAGCCACTTCTATCCTAGCTATCAAAAGCTTATAAAGAGACTGTTTCATCTGAAGTTTTGTGTAGGCACATTGTACAAATATTTCACCAGAATACATCAGAACCATGCCACTGCTGCTTTCTTTGCTGCTGCACAGGAACTTCCAATGTAGCCACCAGTTTCTGTCAAAGGGGTTTTCATCCTGCATTTCCTTCTATGGGTTTGGGTTTTTTTTTTATTATTCTAATATTGCCTTTCTTCTACCCACTCCCCACTGCAACTGAAGGGCAAAGCTAAGTCTAACAAGAGCTAAATAACACACAAATACATATAGGTAACGTTACAGCTTTGAAGTCTAATCTAGGAAGAATGAAGGCTCCTACAAGTTTGATGCTCTACTGGAGGCTATCTGGAGTTGACAAGTTACAAATACACAAAACGATATCTTTTAATGAGCAGCATCATTTTAGAAACTGCCAACATATTTGCCCAATAGCAAGTGACAGAGAAGTTGTAAGATTCCCCCACCTCTTCAGCTGTAAGTGAAGCTGGATGCTTGACCCTTTGTTATCAGTAGTTTGCAGATGCTTGAGGCACTTCACTACACAGGAGGCCCCAAGGAGATGGATGACTGAATTTTAGGTGGATGGTTCAGACAACATCACTTCTCACCTATGTCAGGTTTTCCATGGCAGGACCTTTTCCATGTGCCATGAGTATGCCCACAATCTGCACTACTGAGGGAGATGGTGGGTCCAGGGCCTTGGTGGCCCCAGTGTGCTCCAAGTGCTCCGCCTGTGAGCCTCTCCACTCTGGCACGCTGCCCCTCTGTGCTACAGTCATCACGTGGCTCCTGGCACCGAGGGATTGATAGGTCATCTCCACTGGAGTGGGTGCTTAGGCAGACCAGGGCCTTATTCTGCATTTTTTGTGAAAGGGCATTGGATGAAAACCATTTCACAGCACTAGCAGCAGGACTTGGGACAGGGTGGGCTGCTGCTAGGGAAAAAGCTCTCAGTCAAAACCTAGAAACAAAATCCAATACAATTCTAAAAGGGACCAAAGCCAAAAGGTGATGTTTGATATAAGATGATCCAGAAATTTGAGTGAATCTGCTTCTAATATAACGAGAAGATGGAGTCTACTTTCATGGAGGTAAAAAAAAAAATGAGAGCAAAAATCGGTTCAGGTTGGTAGAGGAGAAAGTGGAGTTGGAACTGCTGTGAGATGCAGGAAAGCCAGAGGCTTTGTCAGGCTGCAGGACAGTGGGATAAGAGGGGAAAAATGTCTGTGCTGTCTGAGAGACACTGGAAGAGGTCTACTGCTGTAACTGATTTTTTTTTAATGTAGTTTTTGTCTCCTCTGAGACAAGGCACCAAACTTTTACTGACTGACTTTCTTCAAGACTCGCTTCTCTTCAGTTTCTCCAGACTGAGTCTCTGGGGGTGATGCTCTTGAACTGATCAACCCTCCTGCAAGGGGTTAAGGACGTGCACATGCCATCTTGAGAGGAGGAATGCATATGCTTTAGGAAAGGGCTTTATGGCAAGGTGAGGAAACCTCAACAGGTTCCCGGTGGTCCTGTTGCCCTGCTTTTCCTCCACATACCAGTTGGTAGCTGTCCTTGTGTGGCTGGGTGCCCCACTGTGGACAGGAGCTAGGGATGGCTCCCTGTGACACTGTGTGGGGAGCAGCCTATGGACCTATGGAGTGTCATTTTTTATTGCATAAGCAAGGCAGTCAGGGAAGCAATGCAGTTGCAAAGGGGGTGAGTGTGCAGGAATGTCTGTGCTGTGGGGAGTGGAGGGGAAAGGGGAGCGCTGCTCCCAGGGCTGCTCGCACGACCTGGCAGAGCCCCATCTCAATTATTTCCAGGCATCGTCATGCTCCCTTCGCAGCCCATGGAGCCACCGGGCAGGCTGCCAACAGAGGCAGCATTTTGGCAGGTTTTTAAACACTGACTGAGTGAGTGTGTGGTAGGCCATTTGTACCATATGGCACCCAAGAGCTAATCTGGGAGAGGGTGCTGGGCAGTAACGGGGGCCAAAGCTGAAATGCCATTTAGAAGTGAAACATCAGCCCAAGTGGCACAAGGCCATAAAGTCAAACAATGAAAGAGACCAGGGAAAGGGAGATGGAGAGCAGAGGATGGCTGTGCTCCTGAAACCAGCCAAATTTCATTACCTCCCACTGTCCATATTCGCTGAGTGCTTAGAAGCACTGTTATGTTGAGTATAAACATATTTTATAAATATTGAAGTAGATATTTCAGTATATCCAATGTATTTTATATGCATGTGTTGCTCTACTCTGGGAAGCCTGATGAAGAAGAAGCAGAGCTGTGTGGAAAAAGACATTTCTGACTCTGCTCTGGAATGGGGAGCTGGTGGTGATGGCTGCTGTTGCCCTGATCTGTACGTAGAGGAAGCTATTGATCTCAAAGGGGACCATCAACTGGCAGGATGGGAACCCTGAGCTTCAGCTGGTATTGACCATTTTGGCCCTGGGAAGTCAAGTAGAACTGCTTTATGGTCATCTTGCCTTTGAAAGGATGTTTTATCCCCCAAAGTTCAATCATAAGTGTTTTCATTTACAGTCTTGTTATATTAAACAAATGACACTGTGTAATCGTTTGCTCTCTGCTCTCAGGCTCTAATGGATAGCACTTGTCACAGTTATTGATTTTTCTTCTCTTACAGAAATCTAGTACTTCGGGAATATCGAGTCATGCTATTATCCAGACAGGTGTCAGCCCTCTGAGTGACAGACAACAGGCTGTTGTCACCGTAAACAGTTGATAGGTGGCAAAAACAAGTAGCAAGAATGTCACTTATCCACTAAAATACTATAAATAAAATATAGACTTGGTAGTTCTTTCATGCCTAAGCTTATAAAGAAGATAGGATTTGCCACGCTAGAATAGACTGATTTCTTGTGTTCTCCACTTACTCTGGTGACTGTGACCAGATGCCCTGGTAGATGGTTCCAGTGAGCTGATCCCTACTGGGAGTGGGTTATTCCCAGGTTTATGGTTTTCAGCTGAGCACAGTGGGAATGTTTGTACTGACTTGGGTGTAGCCGATGTCAGAAACTCAGGGATACTTCTCAGTACTCCTTTCTTTTGTAGGATGTTGCTGCATTTTTGCATTTTTCACTGCTGTGTCGCATGACTGTCTTGGATGAAGCTGTCCAAAGTGACAAATGGTTGCAGCAACTTTAAACTCCCCCAAGGTATGTGTAATGAAATTTTTTTTCTTCAAATGGGCATTATCTTGTTCTTGCTCTCACCAAATTTCATTTGTGTTTTGGGTTGGTTTTGTAACATACTGGGAAAGGGGGTAGTTCTGCTGATCTGCCATGTGCCACATCTGAGTGTACAAACCAGAGCTGCCTCCTCCCAGCCTGGTGGTGCATGGAGCCATGGGGCTGGACTAGGAAGACACAGCCTGGCCCTGTCCCAGGCAGCTTTCAATGAAACTGAGCAGAGGCTTGATCTGGGTATAGAAGGATGGCTGGGCTTCTTGTCTTAGTGAAGGGAAGAGAGTAAAGCTTAGAGGTAAGTTGTGGACTGGTGGTCTAAAATTAAAATACATAGAAATGAATGCCCAAAAGCCAACATATAGTGTGTGCTTCTGCTTAGATGTGTGTTTCTATTTTTTACAGAAAAATTTGATGTGAACTTAAAAACAGAGAGCACCCCAAAATATTTTCCTGGATAGAGAGAGAAGAGCTCCAGCATGGTGGCCCTTGTTTGTACGCTTTCAGGCTGCCAAGTGATGGGTTGTGTAGGACATGGCTGTGTGTTTGCAGCATTGCCTGTTTGGTGTCTTGGGGACAGAAGTGACACTGTGCTTCTCCCCAGTGCCACTGTGCATTGCTGCCAGGGCTATGTGCTCACACACAGAGCCCTGGAGGCCATCTCATCTCCACCACAGCTCACTTAGCTTAATGGCTTCCTACAACATCTCCCAGTTCAAAAGAAACTAAACCAGCTATGCTTATTTTACTTGGAGAAGCTGGTTAGTATGCACATCATTTCTGCATCTACACAGCACTTGAATAGCCTGGCCTTTTCTTATTACACCAGTGAATAGCAGGCTTACACAAGTAAGGGAAATCAGCTTCTACATCAGGAGGAAGAGAAATCTGTAGTTGTTGGGAAAACCTTTCGGGTATTTAGAGCTGTTAAGTTATCTGAAGACGCTGTTGGTTATAATACCACGTTTGTCCATGACTTACTGTTTAACAGTGTGGTGTGTTGGTACCAGTGATCCCACACGTTGCTGTCAATGCAGGTGGTGGTGGAGAAGGCTGTGTGCGTTTAAAAAGGACTTGGGAGCAGCTTAACAGCAACATGAAAAATACCTGTGGGTGTGTCTTTCCCATTCCAGTTGCCTGATCTCTAAAGCAGCCTTTTCCCTTCAGCTCTGGGCTCTGCACCGTTCCAGCCATCAACCCTTCATAGGTTCCATCTGATTTTTATACTTCAAAATACTTCTTCTGATGTTTCCTCCCCTATCTCTCCCTCTGCTCCTGTCTTCTCAGTGCATCTGGCTTTTTCTTTAGGCTTGAGTAATGTCTAAGCCTAGTGGGTGATTTTGCTTCTTGTGAGATCCAGCTCTGAGCTTTGCCAACACTCCCTGCATATGGGAGTTTTTGCAAGCTCTTTCAGATGTCTGAGTTGTCAGTTTACCTTCTTCCTTGCTGGATGTCTGTCAAAAGAAGCAGCTGGTTTGTCTGAGGTATCTGCTGTTGTAAACTATGCTGCTAATTTTTCATCCTTTACATATTTGTCTTTTCTTAATGCTTCCTCTGTTGTCTCACGAGGTAGATTTCCCAAATAGCAAAGAAGTACCTTGGTCATTTTTTCTCTTGACTAAATCCTTTACTCTTTTTCACTTCTCTTTAGCAGTTCCAGAAATAACATATTTTGGAGGAAAAGTAGCTGTATCGCTATATTTCAATCAGACCTCCTTTGCACCCTTGTATGCAGTTCTTGCTGGTGTGATGTCCTGTTATCACTGCATTCGGCACATTGGCTAACCGCTCTTTGAGTTTGCCTTCTTTTGTTTCCCCTTCATTCCTGCATCTTCCCCTCTGCTACTGGGAAGGGTCCTTCACTGCCCCGCCCCACTGGATGCAAGGGTCACGGAGGTGCAGGACAGGGCAGGTCCCTGCAGCACCTGGCCGTGGGGTCTCGCAGCAATAACACGTGCTGCTCAATGAAGCCAGTGCCAGATCCTGCTCTGCCTTAAGTGCCTTCAGTTCCTTCCTCTCAAGCTCTATCTTGATATGCTAAGGGACACATTCCTTAGGAAAGCTTTCTCTACTGACATGAAAGATAAAATATATTGACTGTCATTTGTTTAGCTACTTATTGCCCAGAAAGTAGATTTCTGAACCCCCAAACCAATGTAAATACATGAAAAAACGATGAAAAAAAGACATGCTAGAGCTATTTTTGAGATTTAAATCGTAAAACTTTAATCAAACTAGTCAGTTCAAATCTAGATACACAAAAGCTCAGTGAAATAGCCTGTATTTCCCCTTTAGAATATATTCTAATTTATGACTGCTTAAAGTAGAGGATACAATAGTTTGCATAAAAAAATGGAACAGGAGATTTTTTGCAGTACCACGGAGCTGCAACAACATCTACCATGTACTCTAAAATGTTCATCTCTTTCAAATCCCCAAATTCTTTTTTTACAGAATGATAAGCTTGGGCTATGAACTGGGATTTATATAGTTGTTTCTGGAATTGGTTTTGAAAGCACATGACAATAAGAACTTGGTTAGAGGACTGCAGCTCCTTGTCCTGGAGGGAATGAAAGCTCTCAGTTTTTGTAAGGGTGGCTCACCTGACAGTAAAGGCACTGCCTAGAATATTTTGCAGATTGGCATTTCTGTTTGTTGATTCCATATTAAACAGAATAACCAAGCACGCTGAAAGTAAAGCCCTCATTTAATTAACCCTCTTGGTGTAGTACCATGTGATTAAATGTGACTGAGCTGCTCCTTGGGGCTTCTGCTACTGAAAATACTAACAATAATCATTTGTTTTCTTTTTATATTTAAACACATTATTGCATAGCTTGGTGCAGAGATAATTACCAATTTTATCTCCTGTGTTTTTCTAATGTTCATTAATAACAATAAAGGGTTGTAGGTTAAAAACTCATTTAATTGCCTTTATGTTAATGACATTATGAATAGCCTTAGCTACAAGATTTTAATTCTGTCCAGTATCCTGTTTCTCAGTAAAGCCCCAGGAGAGCTGCTCATTTTATCAGCATTACTGATTCAGAGTTTTTCCTTGCAGGTGGGTTTTTGTACATAATCAGAATTAATGCACAACACATTTTGCAAGGAACAGAGTAGAAGCTCTCTGAATAAGTAATTAACTAGAGTGCCCAAGGAAAAATGCCTGAGCAAATTTTTTAGCATATTCATAAAACATTAAGAACAGTCGCAAACACAGTGGAAACAATTTACTGATAATATGCTTTCATGCCATTTTTTAACTCTCTTCTTTTTTTCTCTCCTTCTCTTTCCCTTTTAATGAATGAAGTAAAAAACCTCAAAAATTCAGCTCTCATTAAGGAGCACCTGCCCTTGGAACAGATTATATTTCAAGCTGCAGTGGACAAGGACTTATTGGAAGATAAATGGAAGTCAATACTAGACTTTTTCAAAGTAAACAATAAATAGACTTTTCTCTTCCATATACAAATAGCCTCTTCTCTCCACCACCTTCTTGGTGCTGAAAGACAGAAGGAAGGAAAGGTTATGTAAGTTACTTCTGTGTCTAATGATAATTAAAACTAATAGATCCCCAAGGATGCTGATGGAGTGCAATGTATTTGGAACATGCCAAAGTGAGTCCAGATATTTCCATTGTTTGTTTGAGTAAAGTATGTGGGTCTGGTCCTTACATGCAGGGTAGATTAAACAGTTCCTTGTCCGTAGCTCAGCCATAGGATCTGGCTGTTCCCACTCCCTGTCCTCTAGCTTAGCATAGGGATCTCAGCACTGGGTCTTCTCTGCTGGACCCTACACTGTAGTGATGGCTGTAGCCAAGTGGAAAATGTTGGGCTAGGCAGCTGGAGCAACTCCTGGCTGGCCTAGAGAGAATGCAACATCTGGGCAGCTGTGGGCTCCTCTCTGTCCCCTTCCCATAGCCTTCCTCTATAGTGCCAGGAAGGGCTCCCTGCCTTCGTGGTACCCGCCTGGCTTCAAACCCGTCTGCTGCAGCCCCTTGTTTGGGAGCAGGTAGTGGTCCTGCTGCCCTGGCTTATGCATCTCCAGGCTGAGGGCTCTGCACTGCACTGTGGAGGCATCCAAAATGGGAGGATGTGTAGCACCACCCATCTTAGCCTGAGCAGAAATAGGTGATACCATAGCTGTAGGAAATGGGTAGTCAGCATTGCAGTCTTTAATTATTGAATGTCTGGAGCAGAGATGTAAGATGGTCTTAAATATCTTAATGTTAAAGAAAAATAAGTTTGAAAGGTGTTTGTATTTGTTTTCTAGCACTGGCTCTTGAGTTTTGCTCATGACCACATGGACTTGCTGTTCAATGGGACTGCCATCCTTAGGTAGTCAAGTAGATCTGGGGGCCAGAACTGCTTCAGGAAAATGCCGAATTCTCCAATGCCCGTAGCATGATGCCAGAGTTGCAGTGGTGAGGCTGCCAGGGCTCTAGTCTGCACACAAAGAGGGAAGACCAGGGTTGTCAAAGAGCAGGTAGCAAAATGTCATAGTGGGCAATGACTTCACCCTCTCTCTGGGGTGGCAGAACGGACATGGAGGGCTTTTACCTATGGAAGTTTTCACCTTTTTCACATTTTTTGTGGGGACTGCTGGATCAGCCCATGCTAATCTCCAAGTTGGTGGTTCCTGATGAGGAGCCAGTGGTGTGATGGGCTATTGAGGGCCGTCGCTTCAGTTCAGCATGAAAGCAGTGAGCTGGAGCAAAGGTCCTGCTCTGCCAAGCCTGGCCTGTTTGCCATTGAAATCCCTGCTAGCAATTGTTCCTTTAATGATCTTTATGACAGGCAGAGAAAGCACCATTGTTTGCTTAGTTTGCTTTAAAAATAGTTTTCTAAATTTGCAAGCGACAGTTCAATGCATGTCTGAAACCCGGTGCCCCAGGGTGTATGGGAGCACCAGTAACTGCAAACATGGCACGGGCTTGTGGGGACATGGGAAATGGCAGCACTAGGGATGCTAATGTGATTAAGTCGTGTACAACTCAATTAGTTTCCCTTTTCCTCCCATGGAAGGTGGCAGGCCCGGCTGGTTGCTTGCTGGTGGATGGAGACATCACATTCAAGGTCGCATGGAGTGCACAGTGGCACTAAAGCCACGCAGTTCCAGTTTGACCCTGGCCATGGGGGGCCACTCTGGCAGAGCTGGGAGCAGAGGACAAGCAGCCCCCCCAGGTCTCCATCCTGCATTGAAAGGTAAGTCTTGGCAGGCAGCATCCTTCTACCAGGTGAGGACAGTGCTTAAAATGCTGGAATTTGCCTAGAGAATGCTTTTCACACCAGCATTTAACCCAGAAGGGCAACACTGGAGCTAAGTGGGGAGAATGCTTTGCCTGTGCTAATGCACAGATGGAGTGTGGATACCCGGTGCAGCTAAAGCTCCTGTACTCTCGTGTAAGACAGAAAGAAAGCTGAATCTCTTTTCTAGCATCAAAGACATCAGAACAGAGTGTTACACATTTAACTGAAACACCTGGCTGAAGGTGTTTCAGGACCAGGAATTGAAACATCCATGATATCTCTGTGCCTGTGACAGGCACCATGTTGTCATGCAGAGGTTTGGAATGTGTAAGTGTCCCAAATGCAGAAGGGAATAAGCACACATGCATCAACAGGGAAAGAGAAAAGTCATCGTGGGGGAAGGAGATCCCAGGGAACAGGAGAAGCTGTGGCCAAGTCCCCATGACCAAAATGGATTGTTTTCACCAGAAACATTTGGAAATGGGTATCTTCTTCACACGGTTAGGGAAAGACTAAACCTGACCTTCTTTTCTTAACAGGACCCCCTGAATAGATATTTCATTCAAAAACCTGCAGACTGGTTCTCCACTGAGCCTACCTCATCCCATGCCCTGGGTGACTGCGCTTTGTGGTTTGGTGGGGTGAGATTTCTGTGGTTATTTGGGAAGAAACATATGTTCTGTTACATGGTAGGAGATCCAGTAACCAAATGGCAACCTAATTTCTGTCTATGGGTGAGATAAAACTGGATTCTGGCAGTTCTGACATACGAAAGGAAAGCATTTAGGAAAGAAGGCATGTTGTACCTTTTTTTGTTTTTTAAGTAGACTTCTTTTCTGACCTAATACTTGAAGCCTAAAATCATTGTGTCAGAGCCCCTTCTTTCCCTGTTTTGATGGTAAAATATAACATGTCCTTCCACACTTCATTAATTTGTGTTTTGTGTGCATCTAGCTAACTATGCAACCCCTAGGCTTTTGACTGTATGTTACACCATTTACTATTATAACAATTTAGCCAACAGCAAAAAAATCCTTGAAATGAGACCAAGCTACTTCTGAATATCTGCATCAGATATCTGAGTCTTGGCGCTAGCTCTGTAAAAGGTAGGGATTTAAAAATAACAAAACAAACCCCATGAAAATTATCCAATCCATGAAAAATATGCAGCCTCAGCAACATGGAATCACAGCAGGTACACTCTATCGGTACAGAAGTGATTGCAAGCCCTGTCTTGGGGTGGACTCTAACAAAAGGGTTAATGCCTGGGAGGCACCCACGCGCAGTAGCCCCTCGCCAAGGTCAATGGGAGCCCTGCCTGCTGAGCTCATGCAGGATCAAGCTCTGTTTTTCCATGATATTTAACACAATCGGGTAATGTGATGGTTTCTTTGCACTCTGTAGCTCTAAAAATATTACTTTTCTGCGAATGACCTCGTCTATTTCATTATGAAACATAAAATCATGGAGAAATTACTTATGCAATCTTTTCTATCCTTTTTTTGAGGGGAACAGGAAGAGGAAGATAGGAAATTGTTTTTAAATAATGCTTTGTACTTAAAAGCTAATCTGATATTGTGAGTTTACCCTTTTCCTAAAGCTAGGCATATTCTCTAATATTTTGCAGTGGTAAATATGTAGACCTACCACTTATCCAGTAACAAGCAAGCATATTTGCAGTAGATCGGAAAAAATAAAAACAAACTAATGTATATTTTTCAACTTCCTGGTGCTTTAACCTTTCTTAAGAAAAGACTCTGGGGACATAATTGAAGGAAAGTGTTTTTCTTTAGCAGATAGATTGCTTTCCTCAGATAATATTTTAGTTATGCCAATAAAATGAAGGGTACCCAGAAAACCATGAAACTGCCAGCAGTTGTTAGTGTACGACTATTACCAAGGCAGAAATGAGGCCAGAGCAGTGATAAATGTGCACATCTCTCCCTCCATCAGCTGAGGAATGACCTGGATACACTTTACATCTGAGCACCAAGTGGGCCAACATTTTTCACAGCAGCACTTAATAGTGGACATTAACTTAGCCCTCTCCAAAAGGGCTGACCCCGAGGCTACCCTCTGTGGTTCTCCAAACTGTAATCACTTCTGCAGTCTGTAATTTTATCAAATCGCATGCACCTTTTCCAGCCACTTATTGGCCAATTAAGTCAAGTTCTCACTGAGGGGGTCCAGCTGGCTTCAAGTTATCTTAGATGAATTGATTGAAGACATTCTGCAATCTATGAACCCAGTTTAATGATCTAGGTGATAATACTTGTAATTCTTCTCAGTCAAGGGAATTTGCTGCAGCTGTTGTCTGCAAATCCGTGTTCTGATACAGTGAAGTACCAGAAGAGCGTTAATCCGCCCTCGGAGTTTATAGTGATGGCTGCATTGTGAAATGGGAAATTTAACATTCACACAGCATTGCCAAGCAGAGACAATTTTTTTGTTGATGTGTTTTTTATTTTATTCTATTGTGAGTGTTAAAGAGGTTACATGGAAGAATACATTATTGATAATACTTAAAATTGGAGACTGTACAGCAGTATGAAACAGCCTACTAAAATATTGCATAAAATGTTTGAGCTAGAAAATGAGGTTTGCCTCAGAGCATGAACATACCATTTTTAAAATTCGGAGGTGGAGCAGAGCTCCGGAAATAAAGCCACTGGGCCAGATGAGCTCCCTAAGACATTCCAACTATCTGGAGTCAGTTTTGCTATTCCAGAGTTATGCTGGTATAAATGAGACAATAATCTGTCTCTTTTTTTAAAACTGATAAATCTTTTATAGAAGACATAAATAAATACAGGGAACAGGTGCTACTTTCAGCCGTACCAGAATAAATCAGGAGTAGCCTCACGCTTACATGGTGTACACTGATAAAGAATCTGCCTCTGAGACTAGAGTCCTTCCCTTCCCCAGATTTAGAGCCCTTGAAGTGCTAATGAAGGAGTGCCATACTTTGACGCAGGCCTGGAGTGTATCTCCAAGACCTGCAGTTGCCTGCATGAGGACCTATGAAAACAAAGAAATAATCATATTTGCTTGCTTCGGTGGCATGTGCCTCTTTTCTGAGCCCCAGGAATGCTAATTCCTTCCCTATGAAACAAATAATATAACTAACACTAGGTAATATTTCTCATGTTGAAAACTGAAAATACTTAGTAATGAAATATCCTATAGTGTGTCTGTGAAGTTTCTGTTTGTGGAAGGGGATGGCAGGGGTTTGATTTCCCTGCAAAAGCAGCAGCTGCTATATTAATTTATGCTGTGCTGCAGACACCCATTCGCTTCTCAGTCACAGGGACTTCCCTCCTGCGCGGCGTGATTGAGCTCAGCTCTGCCAACGCCTGCCTTGCTGAGAGGCTCTGCTGTGTTTGAAGAGATTTTTTTTTTTTTAACCTGTAGCATGATGGGAAAAATCACTTTTTTATGGGATAATTTTTCAGAGAGTTATGCAAGTTTCTGGCCCCATCCAGCTCTCCCTGTGCTCACATCTGCTGAACCTGCCATCAGAGATCATGGCCAGAGGGTTGTGCTGGGTGAGCAAAGCCCTTCTCCCCACCACAGCCTCAACGTACCCTTGTGTGAGGCCAAAGCCTGAGTTCAATGGGGCTTCTAATTTTTTTTGTGGACTTGAATCAAGCTGTGTTGCCAAACCCAAGTCTGTTAGTCAACTCACTATATGTATTTCAAGCATAAGTCTTTGGGGATTTGAAAAGTGTTGTAAAAATGATACAAAATGAGGACCTTCTCTTCAGATAATTTGGCTGGATGAAGAAGCCACAGGTTGAAGAAATGGAGCTGCTTTGCCTATGTGTTGCACCTGAGGAAAACTGTGCTACCTCTAGCCTCAGTTTTCCAGTGGCAAGACAGGGATCATGGCGCAAACTTCTGCGGAGCTCTGGGTGGCTGCAAGCTCAGGACATTTGGTGTCAACATCAGTGTAGGTAGGTTGGACTGAAACCCTGTGGATTCACAGGCTGTAGTTGAGTTCCTGGGACCCCTACCTCTGGGGAAGATGGATGCATGGCGAGGATCCCCAGGCAGCCCTTGCCCATGGCCCTCTCCTCCCAGAGATGCTGTGGCCACCAATCCAGAGTAGAGATGTCTCCGTGCCATGGCCTGTGCTGGCTGGGTACAACACATAGCTTTCCAGGGGATTTGGGGGGAAGGGGGCCAGACATGTGCTTTGCCATTTATGAAATTAGTGAGCTGTAATTTCATACGTGTGTACAGTAGGAAATGTCTTTGATGCTAACCATAGAGAATAACTCTGAAATTAGCTGCACCAAGGGCATGCTCCTGCCTGACTGGGTTGATCTGCACAGAGCTGTGCCTTGGTGTCGAGTTGGCCATGCTTCAGTGGACACACATTGTGCTTGCCCTGCTGTTGATGCTCAGAAGGGAGAATGGGGCCAGGGATCTCTCCCCGTAGCAGGGCTTAGATTAAAGTGTATATGACTAAGGAAGCTTGGTATGGCCACAGAGAACATCTTGTTCCCTATATTTAGCCATAGGCAATGTCAAGTACTATATGTTATATGAGTGCTTTTCTCCAGTCCTGTAGGCCTTATTTTAGAGGTTGACTGTGTGAGTCAAAGGGCTTAGTTTTAAAATAACAGTCCTAAAAAAATACTTGATTTTTCATCTTTGCCACCCAGAGCAGCAATACCCAAATTAGAGGGCTGCCTTGTCTGAGACAGAAAGCAAGATCTCTGCTCTTGCAGTCCTGCAGCATCTCCTGCCAGGGCCAGGCACTGTTGTGGCAGCAGCCTTGGTGCAGTGTTATATTTTCACCATGGATGCACTAAAAGGAGGGGTTAATTAGCATGGCTGCCTTTGAGCCTCTGCTTGAGACGGAAGAGAGAGTTTATTCAGTAACACTAGCCAGCTTCCAAACACTTTATGGATTTTGGCAAGAGGTATCACAGTCATAACATTTGAATATTAGCACTTTATAGCTCTGCCACACTAACAACTGCTAATTAGGCAGCTTGGACATTGCTGAGCACTGCCTTGAACCTTGTGTAGTAATTTACACCTATGCACAGCCACAGCTCTAGTATAGGAACATTTTACACTCAGTTCACATGTACGGAGATGATTACCAGTGACAAAGCCAGGAGAAAGCCTGATATTAGATTCCTCTTGCGTTCCCCCTTCTCCTTTTCAGGACTTAATTTTCCTTTCCTGGAACACCTGGAGGTAGAGTGTGGGAAAATCCTGGGCTACCAACTCATCCACCACAGCATCTTTGGGCAACTTGCTGTGATAAGTCACAGAATGGAATATATTTCAGTAGAGCACAACCACTTTTAACTGGCCCAGGGAAGTCATCCTCCAAATAACCTTCCATAGCTTTATCAAGATCTAGAGATGTGTTTTCTTCCCATGGCAATAGATCAGTATTTCTGTTGGCCAAGCAAAACAAAGTTAAAATGTTTGATATTTTATACTTGAGTGTTGTTTTCTCCAGTTTTCATTGTGCTCTGCCTTTTGTGTACATGGACTTAGGAAACCCCTGTCTATGATTTGCAGTGTTAAATTCTGTTTCCTCTCTCCTCCCTGCCCCATTCCTTTTATTAATACTAGGGTGATGATGTTGTCTGCTCCTCATACAGCTATCTGCAATTAACATACCAGCACTCTGATACTCTTCTGCAGCTGTGTTGTTTGAGGTGTGATAAATAAGTGGTGACTGTGGGTCTCCTGCCCCAGAGGTGACTTGAGTCCCTGTTGCTTGCTGAGGCTGCTGTCCCTGCTGGTGTTAGCCATCAGCTGTGCCACACATCAAGAAACCTCTTCCTGATGTAAGTACTCTTGGTATCGCATTTCTAATGAGCATCATGTTTGTGGTGTCCCCACTATAGACCTTCTCCTTCTGAGGCAAGCTGATGTCTCATGGAAGAGCTCCTCCTCATTTACTCTTCTTCCCTGGCTCATAGGTAAATGCTGGGTTTTCTGAGCCTCCTTGCTCAGCTCCATACCAGGCTTGTTTCTGAGCTGGTGGGAGCCATTTCCTGGGCTGGGTTACTAGGAGCAGAAGTAATTTCCCATGGTCCCTGGGGAATGGGAGTACCCTGGACAGTGGCTGCTCCCTGGTTTGCAGGGCAAAGGAAGTGGATTCACGAGAATTAAACATGTATATCTTCTTTTTAAATAATACCATTTTTTTAGTTTCTTTTAAAAGAAAGCAGCTGCGGCATTATATAAACATAAAAAATAAGGGTCAGTCTGATGGGTATTTCTCTGGGAAAAGTCCAGACTACTTTAAAATCAAATATGTCTTTCCCTTATGATAAACTGTCCTTGCTGCTGGTGGGAATAGACCTGGATTACATTTGTAATGATAGGTAGGAGAGAGTGTGAGTTTGTTTGTTTCTTTTTTTTGCAATTTCCTAATTATTTTTATATTACTAATTACTAAGATCCTGAGCCCTGAGTGCTTAATTCAATGTGTCTACAAATGGCCACAGAACAAAGCAGGACTGAATTTCTGGAGGGTTTAGACTTAGGTGCATAGCATGGCTTGGGAATTTGGGCTTTTTCTGACATTCTGTGTTAAGTGTTGAAGCTCTTTAATATAAAAAAACGTTAGCAATGAAAGCTTGCAATCAAATAAACAACAACAGGGCAAAACCGTATTTCACCCTCTGTAATTTGATCTGTAAGAAATGTAAATCACTCATCCAGAAGAGAGAGATTTTCAATTAGTCCTCTTTTCTTAAACATGCAAATCCCCCAGCCATGTTTAGCAGCACAGTTTTGCCCTAACTCTGCAGAGAATTCCCAAGCAACCTTTAATAGACGGCCATGCCTTCAGGCTTGTCCACTTATGTTTTCTCTCCTGCCTGGGCACAAGATAGATTATGCATATTATTATTCATAAGTGCCACCTATTGAAAGCATAACCACAGGCACGTTTGCAATGGGCTTGCCCCAGCTGTCCCCACTCATGTGAAACATTCCTGCTCTCAAATGGACCCCTCCAAACCATCCCCTCAAAATCGGTGCTATTTTATTGCCAGACATCCTGGCATAGAGAAGGACTTGCAAAATGACCCATGGACTTTAAAGGTGGCTAAAATTGAGGGAACTATTCCTCATTTTCCTCCTGCAGAGGTTCTTCCAGCTGATGCTTTTGTTGCCTCTCCCTGACCCCTGAGGCTAGTGCTGCCTTGTAGGGCACTGGGGAGATGGCTCTAGCCCAAGGTGCCAGGAATCATGGAAGGCAGTGATATAAAATATGTGTTCCTCATTAAATAATGGAATTTTTGTGACTGGTACAAGAAACAATAAATAGTTAGTACAGAAGAACTGAGAAGTAAATAGGTGGGAGTCTCATGGACTGGATGTTATTTGATCATTCTTAGATAAAGGGTAAATATAACTGCTTTTCTGTTCACAGAATGTAGTTTTAGAATAAATATATATATTTTTTATTCTGCTGTTGCATATTACACCATTTTCCAGAGAATTTGAGTGTGTTGGTATAAAGAACAGGTTTTTTCTCTTCCTCAGACATGCTAGATACAAGTAATTTTCAGTTTGCCATAAAAACTATTTTCAAAAAATATATAATTATTAATAAGGAATATCATTTAAATAAATGTTTTGAATGCTAGTGGCTAGAATTAAGCATAGCCCTATGTTTCTACAAAAGGTCAATTGTGATTCTAATTACTCTTATGTAAACTAGATAATGCTTGAACTGCAGTTATAATTAATATATATGCCTTATTGCCAACTTATTGCATTTTTGATCATTAGGATCTGGACAGTGTTATTATGTCTGGACAGTCTGAACAAACATGTAAATGGATGTGAAACTCTTTGGGCTAATTTTCTGTTACATCAGTTTTATGATGACATAACAGCATTAGCTCAAACTGCTCTGCACGGGGATAAATCTGTGGCATGAGAGTGGGGCAGTAGAGTTGTGTGTTCAGTGATGGGAAGGACTGCGCCAGTAGAGCAGGATGGATGGCAAAGAGATGTAACGGGGCTAGAAATACAGTTGCAATGTCTTCCTTCCTTGGAAAAGTCTTGCTGCTCTTCAGGGGGAACACAGCAGTCAGGAAATGTCTTCTAGGTGTTTTTCTTCTCTCTCCGTGGAAAGGCATGGTGGGAAGTGCTTTTCCTGGCTGTGGATGGAGCTGAGCTTTGTGACAAGAGGCACAGCTGCTCCTTTAGTCTGCAGAGGGCTCTAATTTTTGGCTTCCAGAGAGCAGTGAAGCCATTACGTGATCATCATTACGAGTGCCCAAGCACAGCTGCACTGCGCAGTGACAGTGGGCAGGACACTGGGCAGGGGCCCCACTGCTCGACTGCCCCTGCCTTCCTGCACTGCCCTGGAACCCATGGGCACAGTTACGGCTGCAGCCCAATCCAAGTCTGCCCAGGGCATTTCTGTTCTTGGGTACCAACTAAAGAGTAGAGGCAGAATAAAACCTTTGTACCCTGACATACTTTTTCAGCATCCTTTCCCTTTCTTTTCCCTGTGGAGGATGCAGGATGCTGATCTCTGTCTCTGAGTAGGTCCTGAGCTGGGCTCTGTGTTGGCCTGTCCCTGTCCCACCCCCAGCACTGATTGGGATCCAGCCAGCGACTGCCAGATGCTGGCTACGATGGGCATGGGACTTGGCCAAGGGATCCTCACACCACCCTGGAGATCAGGTACCTGCTGAAAAACCTACTGAAGAGTATTAAAGTCTGACAGAGGTGTGTTTTCCCCCCATGCTGGGGGTGGCACTGGATGGAAAGGTTAGCCTAGGGTGGAAGCAATGACAACTGAAGTACCCCTAAACTGGGAGAAGCTAGGGCCATGGAGGCAGTCTGGGCTCATGCTGAGGATTGGATATGGCATGCAGGTTTTCAGCATGCTCAATGGGGAATTTTTAAAATGGATGCAATTAAAGGTAAAATGTAAGGAGATGGTGCCAAAGATGCACCTTTAACCTCCAGATAGCTGGCCTCTTTGTTGGAGGAGGCTTTGCCCATGCCCCTAGCTGCCACTAAAGCTTGTGGAAAGTATGAGCATACCAGTTCCCACACAGACATGGGACAATCCAGCATGTGCACAGGGCATCTGCACTGCTGGCCTTGGCAGAGGTGGGAAGGAAAGCTCAATACCTCCACTTGCAGCTGTGTGTTTGTGTAGTGGAGGTAAGCACAGGAAAAACAAATGTCTCTATTTCAAATACGCTTGATGTGCCCCTCTCTCACCACCTGGACTAGGGTTGCTTTGCCCTCCCTCTGCTCAGCTGAGCAGTGAAGGGACAATGGTGCTGCTCTGGACTGGGGGGCTCCTGAGGGCCCAAGGAGACACTTTCTTCATGGGACAAAGTGAGTGTTACGACTCCTTCTCTCACACTTTCTACCAGAGATGGGTTAAAAACTGAAGTCAGATCTCCAGAGCTGCCTGGGGAAATATTCTGGAACTGCACCTCTGTTACCTCTCTGACCAGAGGCAGGAGAGACACGTTCAGAGGTTTATGCAAACCTGTGAGAAACCCAATTCTTTGTTTTTAAAACCCTTCCAAGGCCCTCTTCAGCCCATGATGCTAGCCTTGGACACAAATGTCTTGGATGCCTGGATCTGCCTTGGAACATCCTCTGGGTGCTTTTAACATAAAAACTCCTGCCTCTGTGGCCCTGACCCTCCTTAACAGCCTTGCTGTCTCTCTCTACAGTGGCAACGCATCATCTCCTCTCAAACGTCACTGGAAAACATTGCTTAACCTCTGTGCATCTCCCTTCTTCCCTTCACCATTATTACCCTGCGCTGTGATTACGTTTATGGCTGTGGGAAGCATTGGAGCATGGCTTTCCTGGGAGGCAGGGTGCGGGTGTCTGCTGCATGGGATAATGGGCTCCAGCTCTGGCCTGGGAAGTTGGTGCTGGGGTGAGAGGAGAGTGTGCATCTCTGCGCCTGCTGACTCCTTGGCCCCTCTGCCGAGCCTGCTGACAAGGGACAGGGGTGCCAATTAGCGTCAGTCGCACGGGTAGCCAGTGATGGGGACACCTGTGCGCCCAGGCCACGCGGGCCAGCGCCTCACTGCCACCGCCTCAGCACAGCTGTCAGATAGGGACAGCTCTGCCACGGCTGACCTGTACCCCTTCAGAGCCAGTGATTTAAGAGGTGAAAGACATAAGGTGCTATTACCCACCCCCGGCAGGGCACAGCAGCTGAAATGGCTCTGGAGCCCACAGCTGCAGCATGGGGACTGGGTTTGTCCTGCTGCTGGGAAATGCTTGGTAAAGATGCAGTGCTTTATCACCCTCTGTGACACTATGTTACTTTACAGTGCTGTGGTTTACAGTATGTTTATAAGGCTAGATCAGTCTCCATCCATCTCCTCCCTTCTAACGTGCAATGGCTGCTCATTGCTACGTTTGTCTTTGTGTAGAAGAAGAGTGATAACTCTTCACTCAAGTAAAGATAAATATTGCAGAGAATCACCTGTCCTTTGTGGGTGTGTATCATGCAGTGTTTAGTGTGAGCAGATGAACTGTATACATGCTTGCAATGCACAAATGTTTTATATACGTGTGCAAGTGTGTGTCTAATATTGATGCCCCCAGATATACACAAAGTTGCATGTATGGTGGGCAAGTGCTCACTGTGCACCTCTCTGTAGGAAAGCTGTATTCATATGTGTACACTCGCATGCATAAATATTGTCAGGGGGAAAAAAAATCAAGTCACTATAGATAGCATCATGGAAAATTAGAGATGAAGCTGAGAATAGACAGCATTAATAACCCAGGCTGTTATGTCACCAGTCAAGTAAGATGCCTTACGAAGAGGAAAAAAGAGCACATGGAAATCTTTAAGAAACGTACTCAAGTGTCATAGGCACCGGCACCCAGGAGCACGTGCATTTAAAAGGATGAGCGTGTGTGTGTTTGTGTGGGTGTGTTTTATGCATCTGAAAAGGCTCCCTGAGACAACTGAACACAAAGCCAGCACATGTTTGTGTTAGGTTGAGATGCTGGCATTAAGATGGTTATATGACTCTATTAGCAGGGTGTTATGGCTCCAATTTCACTTAACATCTGAGTTCACATTAAAATATGCCCTTGGCCTGACAAGGCATTATTAACTTGCATTTAATAAAAATAAAATATTACATTTAAAAAAATTGAAAGCTGACAAATTTGATTTAAATGAATACTGAACTCCAGGCAAATGTGTTGCTTGAACTCTGCCTGCTGTACTGGAGCTGACAGGAAGCATTAAAGTAATCCTGAGTGGTCAATATGTGATTAAATATCACATGTCAAGCTTAGCAGGAATGTTCCTTCCAAAGAAAATTATATTGTTAAAAATAAGTGACAAATTCTAAGCAGCTCCTTCAAATTCATAAAGATATGTGAAAGAATGGAAGCTTGTAAAAAAACTAGGATGTCTGCAGGAGACAGAGAATATAGTCTCATGCACAGAGCCATATAGAGCATCTACAAATAATCAGATAAAAATGATTACACATATTTGAAGCAATAAATTTTCTTTGTATTTGCCATAGAAAATAAAGAGAAGAGACATGCTACATTTTCACACCATGTTTTCATCTGAAAGCTTTTGCTGTCATGCTGTTCTGTCTAAAGGGATTATTTATTTATAGACACTCAAGAATCTATATGTGTACATATGTGCATAGACATATATACACATGCTAAAGCCATTGTCAGCAGTATTTAGAGTGAGAAAATTAGAGCTAAGTTAAATTTTAAAGAAATAATTGTAACATTAATAATAAAATGCCCACCCTACCCTGTCATTAGATGTTTGAGAACACTAATGCTTCATGGCTATCATCTGTTACAGATTCCAGCTGGGAGAACATGCTTAAACATGACCAACTTTCATCATGTGTTTGATGAAAGACAGACATAGATGTCATTGCTCCCCACTTGCTTCAGCAGGATCAATCCAGGATTACCAGAGTGCAATAAGGGCAGTGTCCAGCAGTCTATTTAGATTAGGCATAGCAGTAAAATATCAGAATCTACAGCCTCAGATAAATGACTTGATATGCCTAGGTCAAGAGGTTACCAAAGCCAGGTGAGATCTGAGAACTATTTATCACTGCCTGAGCTCAAATTAAGTTTTAAATATTGTCAAAAATGAAAAACTGCTGCCAGATGGTGTCAAGTTAATTCATCTCACACTGTAGTCAGAAACTGTCCTTTAGTTCCATCATGGTGACTCCTATCCTGAATTAGAGGGGTGCCTGTCAGAGAACCTCCTTTAGCAATGAAGTAGGGGCTCTGCTCAGCCCTTGCTTCCTGCTTACAAGATGGGTTTGTTGCATTTCTGTGGCATGTGGCTACAGGAGATCTCTACCACACACAAGGGTCTGAGACACAGACCTTCTTACAAAGCAGTAGACATTAGGTGGTGAGATTTGAGGCCTCTTTAGCTCCTACTTGATTAAGAAACCTGCTATTCTACCCACCTGGCCCAGGGAATGGGATTTGTTGGTCTGTAGAAAGAGGCATTTGGGGATGAAGACTTTGACCCTGGTGTGTTAGTGCAAAGAACCATGGAGCTCTCCCACACATTGCACAGGGCTGGCACAACTGGCCTGCTCTTTTCCTCTGCTCCTGTTTCCATTTCAGGGCTGTTAGAAGCGTGCCACCCTACCTATCCTTGTCGTCCCCTGGGCAAAGGTTGGGATATGTTTTAGTTTACGGTGTTCAAGGGAACACAAAATGACATCGATCAATTTTATGCTTCTTCTCTCTCCCTCGCCCATCTGCTCTTCTTCCCGAGCCCTGCCTTTAGCTCTGGCTTCAAGCATAGTGCTGCAGCCCTCCAGCAGCAGGGAGTCTCCCGAGGCAGTGGGAAGAGGGTGTCCCTGGATCAGGGCTTCCTCCGCTCTGATGTGCATTTATGCTGGCTGCCTTGGATCTCCCTGCAAGCTGGGTTACAGCCCACAGCCCTTTGGTGTAGACAGGGGAGATGAGGACCCTGTGAACAAAGGTCCAATTGATGGGGCAAAGAGAAGCAGCAACCAGCAGCACAGAAGGCTTCTATGCCAGGCCTCTCCCCAGCAAACCTGGCCTGTTGGTTCCAAGGTGCCTGAGAACTCTGCTTTCTATGGCTATCATGTACTGCTCTGTGGGTTTTGGTGTGCCTGAGTAAGGGCACTGTATGTTTGGAGTGATCACTCACCACCAAGCCAAAGAATCTCAGATTCCCTTATTCCCAGAGTCTTGTTGCCAACTCCATCTTTTCTCTGGTTGTATGAGTAGAGGAAAATACAGGACTTCTCTAAAGTCCACCAGAGCTAGAAGGGTCCTTTCGTAGAGACTATGGGAAGATAGCATCTTATGGTAATAGTAAAATCAGAAGAGTGGAGCGAGAGGTGCTCAGAGCTCTGCTGTGTCCTTTGCGAGGAGTGGTTTGAGCTGGAAACTAGTTGTGTGCTATTGCTGTAGCATTGTTAACAATGCAAGGGCACTTATTTGAACAGGGAAAGAAACCAAAGCCAAAGGATGGTTAATCTTTTCATGAGAAGGTGATACTCTGCCTTTGGGGCTGGCTTGTTTCTGTGCTAGCATGGGAAATGGTATTTCACTGGAGTAGGAGAATGTAGTGTTGTTCTACTGCCTTGCATTACTGAAATAGGGTCAGAGCTTGACAGATGTATGTGTACCATGGTTTTACTATCTCCATACCTCATCCCCATGTGGGAAAAATACCATTCTCATTTCCAGTATCCAATTTCCTGTGGGGTGCAGGAGCTGAAGCTGCAGAGGGATCTCTGAGGAGACCCAGCTATGGGGAGCAGGCTGGAACCATGGTGAGGGCCTGCCTGGGCAGCCAGGGTGAGATGTTTGGCTGTGCGTCCTCCTGCCTTCACACCTCTCCTGAAGAGGAGAAAGACTTTGTCATAAGGACAAGTGCTGCTGCAGCCAGGGAGTGAGAGTGTGTCCATTTGAGATGCAGATGAGACAGTTTCCAGCAATCAGAAGGATGGGGTAAAGTGGGACACACTAGCAACAAGCAAATTATCAAGCCTGTAAGCATAAAGATTGCAAATGTCTCCTAGTTTCTTAAATTATTATTTTTGGCAGGATTGCATATGTTCTCTGTGCTCATTCCATGAATCCAGCTGATTATTATTCCAATCACCAGAGGAAGAGAGAGTCACATTAATTTGTAGTAATTAATAGCACTGATGCATTTGACAGCGCATGTTAACAAGCCTCTTTGATTGTTTGGATCTCTAACTGCGGCCCTTCTTGTTTGCATCTCCTCCGAGGAATTCATAATATCAAAGCTTAACGGTATCTGATACTTGTCAAAATGCAATTTATAAAAGTTTAATTCTTTTATTGATTTAGTTTGGTTTTGATGCCTGCAGAGTCAGCTCCCTTGACAGAACTTAGCGGATTCAAATGCTTGTCACCAGCTCGGCCTCCTTTTTGCAGGGAACAATTGCCATAGGCCAAGCCAACAGGCATGGTTTAATTGCCATTAATTAAAAGCATAAATCTCTTTTTTCTTCAGTTGCTCTGCTCTTAAAGGGGGCTGCATCTCTCTCTCTTTTCCTGTGTTTGTCAGAACACCTTCTGGCAAGTAAAGTTAACCCGTTCCGTCTTCCCAAGCACTTTCTGGAATAATCTTTTGAAGCATAACTCTTATGATCTGATGTGAAATGCATGCGGTTCGGTGATATTTAACAAACTGGATTTCTTCTTTATTGCAGTATAATGAGGTC
>NC_045645.1:16367500-16402500 GCF_009829145.1 Chiroxiphia lanceolata | reverse complement strand
ATTTATTGGGACGGGGAGCTCCGTGGCTTTGCCCGCAGTCAGACGGGTGGGATAGATGGGAAAGGGGGGGTCCTTCAGCCAGAGGCTGAGGAGACACGGGGCAGCAGCTGTCAGCATCCACCCTGGCCTCAACAAGTACAAGGAGCGTCCCGCTGGTCTCCTCGCCCCCCGAGGGTGCAGGCAGGAGATGGAGGGCGTTTTGCGTGAGATGCCCCCGCGTAGGGCTGATCACGCTCTGGGAATCCGAACCGGCCGGCGGTGCCCGCGGAGGAGCAGGACAGGCCGAGGCTGCCCGCGCTCCGGGCTCTGCGGAGCCCGGCCGAGAGCGGAGCGGCTGCCCTGAGGGGGAAGGGCCTCGCGCTGCTTTCCCCCAGAATATTTCTACACAATGGAATCGAGGATTAAAAAATAAGACGAAGGAAATGAAAGGTGTTCACTCTTCAAGAACATGACTTTAAGCCCTAAATCCCGATTCTGGGACGGGGAGGTGTATTGTGAGTTAAAGGATTATGCTAGTGTAACATATTACCCCGAATCCCGCATTCCCCCCGGGATAATTAGGACATAGTTTGGGCAAATTGCAAACCAAGACAGCAGGATAAATATAGCCGCCGCGGGCTACTTCTCTGCTGCAGAAAACCTGCCTGGGCCTTTGTAGATATTTAAGTGTTTTTCCCTTTCTCCTGTTCTTTCATTTTACTCCTCAGTTTTCCTCCTTCTTCTGTTCCCTTTTCTTCTCCTCGTTCCTCCAAAGGCCCCGATCTGTAGGGACGTGCTGGCAGGAGGTCACTCCGCCCTGCTGCCAACCCAGCTCGCACCGGGGCTGCGGCTCCCGCGCTGCCTCCGGCCTCGTCCGCGCTGGGCACCCGTCGGGGACAACGGGGGCGGCCGCCACCGCCGCCCAGCGGACACGGGCGGCCCTGCACCTCCTTCGGGCCCGCCGCCTCTGCTCCCTCACCGGCCTCCGGGCGCAGCACCGGTGCCTAAAGCCCGGCGGCAAACCGTACGGCTGGCTTCCCCCGGCTGCCCGCGGGGCGGCTGACGGCCGTGTGGAGCCGTCGGGACGAAGCGGGCGATGCTCCGTAGCAACGGGCTGCCCGCGGGCAGGCTTCCCTGCCGTCGAAAAACTTCTTCCGGAGTGCGGCAGTGGGGCCGGGACGCGTCCCGCCGCACTACCCTTCGGGTGTGGCACCGGTGACTGATGAATCCCAGGGAAGCACCACGATTTATACCAGCGAGGACCCAGAAGCTCCTCGCCCCGCTCCATACGAGGGAAGGCCGGACCCAAGCCGTCGGAAGAGGAGTCGAAGGCCGCGGCACTCTCCACGTTGGCATCTCTCATGTCGGGGCGCAGCTTCGCATCCCACACCACTGTCCCGCGGCTGCGGCATCTCACGTCGGATCCAAACACTCGCAACGAGTTACCAGCTGGACACGGTCTCTCGCTCCCGTTGAGCTCCCCAAGCGCTCCCCACACTTCTCCGCAGCTCTGAGCGGGACGGCTTCCCCAGGAAACAAAACGCGGTGGGAAACGGGGTGGAGGCGCATCCGCGTTGCCACCACATCCGCATAGCAGTGTGCAGGGCCGGACGGGGCACTCCCGGTACGGGGCAGGCAGAACGATGAGGGGGTTAGAAAGGACCCTCGTGTCCTCACTCCCCGCTCCTCATTTCAGGCTGGCGGGGGGCTCCCATCACCGGGGCGGCCTCTGTATGCGGGGCGGAAATGCCAGTGACCCTACACCTAAGGTAGCCCCTAGTGCCCTCGCTGAACACCAGCACCCGAAAAATGCTTCTTTGGGCTCATCCTGCCCTAATCGTTCCCTGCGCCTCCACTGCTGTGCCCAGTTCCCTTGTGCCCCCGAGGTTAGGTGCCGCGGATGTTTTGGGGGCTGGTTGAGTCTCGAGTCTACTGGAGGCCGGGAAGGGAGGTGTAGAGCTGTTGTTCATAGGACCCTGGAAATGGCAATTCCTACTAAAATAAAACTCGGAGAACTCTAAATCATTCATTATCACCTTTATAATTACTCTTCTAATTAGCTTGACACGCTGTTTCATCAGAATTAATACGACGTCTTGTCGCTGGCACTTCCTATTATCTGACGTTCAACCAGGGAACTATCCCGGGAACACCAGACGATACTCTCCGGGAGGATCCACTCCGGTGACCGGGGGAATAGGGGCCCGACGGGGCGGCGGCGGCGCGGACAGGTCCGGGAGGGAGCGGGGGCGCGCACCCGCCTCCCGCGGCCGTGCCCGCCGCCGCGGCTGATTGGCTGCGGCCCGGGCTGCGTCAGCCCCCTCGCGGCCCTCCGCCAATGGGGGCGGGCGGCGGTGGCGGCAAAAGCCCGGGTTTATAATAAACGGCGGGGGGGGCCGCGGCGGCTGTGACGTCACGGGGGGAGTCGCCGCCGCCGAGAGGAGCTCGGTGGGCACGGGCGGGCGCGCCGCAGTGGCCGGTGTCCGCCCCGCTCCGCGCCCGCAACTTCCCGCAACAAAGTTGGGTAGCGGCGAGCCGGCCCGGCGGCGATGTGGGGCTCGGCGAGGGCCCCGCGTTAGTGTCACCCGCGCCGGCGGTGCGCTGATTGGGGTAACCCAGTTCTGCCCCCCCACATCCCTTCTCCTCCACTCCCGGTGAGACCCCCGCGGCCGCCCACGGGGATGCGGACGCGGCGCTGAACGGTCCGCCATGGAGGGGCCGAGCGGGTCCAGCTTCGGGATAGACACGATCCTGTCGGGTGGCAACACCGGCAGCCCCGGAGTCATGAACGGAGATTTTCGCCCCCACGGCGACGGCCGGCCGGCGGATTTTAGGAGCCAGGCCACGCCGTCCCCCTGCTCAGAAATCGACACGGTGGGGACGGCGCCCTCGTCGCCCATCTCGGTGAGCATGGAGCACCCCGAGCCGCATCTAGGGGTGGCGGAAAACCTCCCGCCGCCGCCGCACCACCTCCACCTCGGCCCGCACCCGCCGCCACCGCCGCCGAGTTTGCAGCCGTCGCCCCCGCAGCCGCCGCCGCCCCAGCTGGGCTCGGCCAGCTCCGGCCCCAGGACTTCCACATCTTCTTTTTTAATTAAGGACATTTTGGGCGACAGCAAACCGCTGGCGGCGTGTGCACCTTACAGTACCAGCGTCCCCTCTCCCCATCACACTCCCAAGCAGGAGGGCAGCGCGGCCCCGGAGAGCTTCAGGCCCAAACTCGAGCAGGAGGACGGCAAAGCCAAGCTCGACAAGCGCGACGACACGCAGGGGGACATCAAATGCCACGGTAAGTACGGCCCGGCCCGGCTCCGCACCGCCTCGGCCGCCGGTAAAACCGGGGCCGCTGCGTTCGGCCTCATCGGTGAAACGAAAATCGTGGGGAAAATCTGCAGTAGGAGCGCTCGCTCTGCCGGGACCACTCGGTGATCCTCGCTACCGCGGGGATGAGGTCGGTAGGAAATGAAATCGCTTTTTTTTTTTTTTTTGTTTAATATCTGTTGACCTTTCCTTCTCTTATTCTTTTCTTTTTCTTTCTTTTTTTTTTTTTTTTTAAATTTAACTTCCCTGTTTTTAAGAAAATAGCCCAAGCAGTGGGATCGCATGGGAAATCAGACCGTATTTATTTTTAATGCAAATGCGCATAAATGATTCTCCGGCTTTCTAAGAACCGGCTCCTCAGCTGCACTTACTGCCTTCAGCCTTTTCATTTTTGCTTATTCGATCTAAAATAAAATTAAGATTAAAAATTCTACCTCCCCAGCAGTCAATAACAAATAAACGAAAAAAACAACTTTTAATTAAAAATAAAATAATAATAATAACAACTCGGCCCGCGGTCGGCAGAGGGAGGTTGAAGGGCTTTGTGCGTTTGGCAAAACCCTCACGTTTCCCCTGCGCCGGGATGGAAGGTTTATTTTTCCGTCTTCAATTTTTTTTTTTTTTTAAATTAGGGATTTCATGCTGATGGGGAAGCCCCCGCCGTGCGGGGTTCGGAAATGAAAATAGCGATGTGTGCGTGGGAAGGGTAAGGGAGGAAAAGAGTAAGGAAAGGCGAGCAGGGAGAGGAGATATTTTCCCTTCGGCGTCGGCAGAGCTGCCCTCCCCGCAGGCAGCCCTGTGCAGCCGAGAGGCAACAGGACACATTTTCCTTATTTTGCCGAATTGAGCTATTTTCGCCAGGCTCAGAGCAACGAGGTGCCCGCAAGTGCCGCTCGTTTTGCTCTTTAGCATTAGCATACGAGTGCCCAAACCAGATGTACAGTCTGGTCTGGCCATTTTTGTGTGCACCAACCTCCCCAGTGGGTCAATTAGGGAGATTATTGTTCTTCCTGCGGGGAAGATCAAGGAGCGCCACAAACCCGGGCCCGAATGGAGCAGGATTGACAGATCGATTTCCCGGCGTTTCGGGCCGGGGGGAGAGGGCGAGAAAATAACGAAAGCCCTGTAGTTGGCAAGCGGAGAGTGGAAATCCCGCCGTTCCCTGGACAGGCTCGCCGCCGCCCCCCGCCGTACTTGACCGTTCCCCCCGCGCCCCGGAGGAGCCCCCGGGGAGGGGGCGGCGGGGCCCGGTAACCGCGGCGGGGCGGGGCGAGGGCCGAACCGGTGTCCCGCCGGCCCTCACCGCACTTCGGCTCACTCGCAGGGACAAAGGAAGAAGGCGATCGGGAGATCAGCAGCAGCCGGGACAGCCCGCCGGTGCGCGCCAAGAAGCCTCGGAAGGCACGGACCGCCTTCTCCGACCACCAGCTCAACCAGTTGGAGCGCAGCTTCGAGCGTCAGAAGTACCTGAGCGTGCAGGACCGCATGGACTTGGCCGCCGCGCTCAACCTCACCGACACGCAGGTCAAAACCTGGTACCAGAACCGGAGGTAAGACGGGCCCAGGCGGGGCGACGGCCCAGGGTCTCCCTGGAGAGCCGGGGGGGGGGGGCGGGCAGGCGCTGCTGGGTTCCTGCCCGCGGTAGCCCAGGGTGGTGCGGGGTGCTCCCGACGGCTGCCCCGCGCCCTTCCCGGCGGCAGGCTGGGGGGTCCAGTCCCTGCCACCGCTGCCGTGATTTTCTGTCTTATTACGTACGGTCGCAGCCACCCTAATTCTGTCGCAAACCATTAGTGTCAGTGCGCTGCTATCTAACTGCGTACCACGGTTATTAATTTGGCCGTAGTCACCGTATGCATGTGTCGTGGGGTGCGGGGCTGGGACGGGGAACAGGGCACAGCCGGGAAGATCGCACCGTATGCGGGCCCACGGGGCCAAGTGCGCCCCGTCGGGGCCCCGGTGGTGCGGGGCCGCGCAGGGGAGGGGGCTCACCGCCTGCGGACTCCCGCGAAACCGGGTTAGGTGTCCCATCGTGGCGTCCGCCCTGCAACCGCCTCTTGCTCCTCCCGGCAGGACGAAGTGGAAGCGGCAGACGGCGGTGGGCCTGGAGCTGCTGGCCGAGGCCGGGAACTACTCAGCACTGCAGCGGATGTTCCCCTCGCCTTATTTCTATCACCCCAGCCTGCTGGGCAGCATGGACAGTACGACGGCTGCCGCGGCGGCCGCAGCCATGTACAGCAGCATGTACCGGACTCCCCCCGCGCCGCACCCCCAGCTCCAGCGGCCACTGGTGCCGCGGGTGCTGATCCACGGGCTGGGGCCCGGCGGGCAGCCGGCCCTCAACCCCCTGGCCAACCCCATGCCCGGCACCCCGCACCCTCGGTGAAACGGCACCGCGGTCCCCGCAACGAGCCCTTCCCCTCCCCGTCCCCAAACAAGCCCCAGCACCGCAGAGGAGGAAGCGAGGGGAAGCCGAGGGGCAGGAGCTTCTGCAGGCAGCCACCGGCCACCGAGGGAGGCGATCAGTCAGAGCAGGGACTCTTGAACCGTGAACCCAGAGCCAAGCCCGTAAGTGAAACGACCACACGCGGGGGAAGGCGGGCAGAGCCGCGGGGCGACCCGCCGACCTCGGCTCCTGCGAGGCAGGACTTGGAGCTCGGAGAGAGAGAGGGACGGAGGGGGTGGAGGAGGAGAGGGAGAGGGAGCCCGAGCCCGCCGGAGAGACAAATGGCTGCGGAGGACGGAGGGAATGAGAGCGCCTCGACCCCCGCCCGGCGGAGAAGACCGGGGAAACGGAGAACTTTGCACTGATTTTTCTCATTACCTTATTTTTTTTTTCTTATTGCAAAGTGGCATGCTCCCTAATGCGAACAGAATTGTACAGACCGAGTGCTGAGTGCTATATCATATTTATTATATGTCGTCCAAAAAAAGGAGAAAAAAAATTTCACTTCTATACATTAGTTTAAAATGAACGAACGTGGTTCTTCCCTCTCCCTTTTCATGTCTTTTTGGATTCAGTAAAATAAATGCTTAGATGATAAAATATAGATTTTTTTTTTTGTGACTGAAAAATTACAGGGGAAAGGAAAACAAAAAAGAAATAAACTTTATCTTTTTTTAACAAACGTGAAAATTCAAGGTAGCTAATTTCTCCGTGACAAGAACTCAAGAAATTCAGAGTAGAAAAGGCAGATGCCACTTTTTTATTTTCAATATTATATTGAACACATTTTGAGTTTTAGGCTTGTTGTTTCTTAACTGGCGCTGTTTTTCCCTACCTGTATTTTAAAGGAAAATCAAATCCCCCCTCAGGTGTCGTGCTCCTCGCTGTTATTTTAAGCACCTGGGCAGGGCGGCGGCGGGTAGAGGCTCTGGCCCCTGGGGGCGGGCGCAACGGGACCGTGCAGGACCTGGGGATGTGGCCCCGGCCCGGCAGCTGTCTCCGCAGGGAGCTGGGACAGGCAGTGAGCGCCGGCGGTCGGGGTGAGTAACGAGGGGAAACAGGCAGGGAGGGCAGAAGGGTCCCGGTGGACACGGAGCTCCCGAGCCCCGCTGGCCTTTGAACTTTATTGCTGCGCGTGACCGTCTCACCCGCCCTTTCCCCTGGCAGGCATCTTTCCTGCCGAGCGCTTCCCTTCCCTATGCCGGCCGCTGGATCCCGCGGGGGTAGAGGGGGTAGCAGGTTGGGACTGGGGGCTGTGACCCTCCACTGGGCTCCGGGGACGGCTGTGTCCCCAGCCTTTGGAGGTGAACACCCCCCTGTGAAATTAGAAAGTTATATAGCAATTACCCATAAAACATTCATAAAGTCCCGTATTATCCTCTCCTCTGAGGGTTTGGCGCTTTTTTTTTTTTCTCCTCTTTATTTTTGCTCGTGAGTCCCCTTTCTTTCGAGACAGAAGGGAAAAAAAAAAAAAAAAACCAAAACGAAAAAAGGAAAAGAGAAGCCTCCGGGCACGTTTATTTGGGCTTTGCTAATTAGCGAGCGGCTTGCTGATTTCTGTGCTAATAAATTCGCGCTAAAACCATATTGACCTTTGCCTTGATCTAACAAAAGGGGAGCGGGTCGGGAACGCCCACTTCGGTTTTCGCCCGTGTTGTGGCAGCCGCTGACTATTCCCCCGCGCCTCCTCCGTGGCCCCCAAATACCCCCCGCAGGAATGACCCGGGAGGGGGTCCCTAAGTGGCCAGAGAAATCTGTCTGCCCGCATTGCCACCGAGGTTTTCCCGGGAAACGCACCCTATGCGGGCTGGGGAAGGAGGTAGGAAATTTTGGGCTCGTTAGGGCCTTTTCCTGAGTCTAAACAACGAATCTCTCATGAAAGGAGGCAATGCAGCTGGAAAAGCTAGTCCCAGGTGGTTGTTCGTGATGGCTCGTTTTTGACTGCATAAACTCCCTGAAAAGTAGTGAAAACAAGGCAGGAAAGTTCATGCAAAATAGATGTGTCCCCCTCACGAGCAGGGCCGGCCGCGGGGTGCCCACCGGGGCAGGGTCTCTCGGTGCTTTGGGAACGGCAGAGGGAAGGAACGAGAGAGGAGAGGGGGAGCGTGGCAGGGCTGTCGGTGCCGTGTCGGATGGTGTCTAAAGCAGGGGCTACCAGAGGAGGTGGGCGAGGAACCACCACCTCCCCTGAAACGTATTTCCAGACTCAACTGGAAAGTACATGTAAGCCAGAGGAGATCTGGAGCAGGAATCTCTCTTTCACTCTTCCTTTCCCCGTTTGGGAAGTGGGCCTTTGTCCCGCTCCCGATTCGCACCGGAATGGAGCGGACCCGAGGTCAGGCTGCCCCGAGACGGGGAAGGAACGGGCTCCGTTGCTTGTTTAAAATCCCCGGCACACCGGCCCGCATTTCAGCGCGCTGCGGCAGGACAAAGAGCCAGGCGGGCGGCGGGCCGGAACGCGCGGGGCCACCTCCAGCGCGGTGAGCGGCGCGGGGCCAGGCATCGGGCGCGGCTTGGCGCCGTTGGCTGCCATGTCTTCCCAGACGCGCCGGCCGGGTTTCGTCCCCCTTTCCTTCCTCGGACAACTGCTTTCGCCGCGGCACCAGATTTGGTACTGAGCTGCTGAATTCCTGCAGTCCCGGTCCCTCTCAACCTTTCGCCCCTTCTGGGCGAAGGCCTGCTTTCGGCCCTGGAAGTGGTTGTGGACAAACAACCAAACCCATCTGTTGTCAGACGAATGGGATGGGGTCTCTCAGCCTTAAACAGCGGGAAATACCGGCACCCGCCGGAAAAGAGCTGGCTGTTGGTGCGCTTGGCGTGGAAACAGTCCGTGAGGCTGTAGCAGAGCTGTCAGTACGCGAGGGGCCGCGGCAGCCCGCGGGGTGGCCCGCAGTGTTTGCTTTCCCCGCACCGGACAGCGGCCCGCAAGGAGCGGAGCAGTTCCGGCCCCTCCATCCGCGGGGACTCCTGCACCTCGCCGGACGGCTGCGGCCCCGCCCGCTCTCAGCACCACGGACAGCTCCGGACGGCGCGGGCGGGCTCGGCCCGCACTCGGCGTCCTGCCCCGCGAGACCGCCCGGCCTTCCAGAGGTTGGGCTCGGCCGGGCAGCACGCGAGTCTCCCGTCCACCTGGACCTCGCGGCCGCCTTCCACGGCGCTTGCCGGAGGGCGATGGTGAAGATAGAGGAGGCTGACACAGCCTCCAGATGCCGAAGCGCCACCTGGCTCGTATCCCCGCCACCCATCTCCCCGGAGAGAGCCTCTGTCCTATCCCGGACCTGGCTCTTCGGCCCTGAGCTGGGGCTGTGTGCTAACTGTTTGAGCGCTGCCTCTGCACCAGCAGGAGGGGTGAAAAGCGAGACGGGACCGCTCCGCTTCCCCCGTGTCGCATCACTCCAGTTTGACACCGGCGCGGCCGCGGTGAGACCCGGGAGACCCTTTGGACACCCTATGCCCGATTCCCCTTTGGTTTGTTTCCTCTGGGCCGTGCTGTGTTTTGCAGGCGGGCATGCCGCGGGAGGCTCCTTCGGGGAACCCGTGGTACGCTCAGGCAGGTTTCGGCGACTCGCTGGCTCCAGCTCTGGGCTGAGCCGTCCTGGCAGCGGAACCGCGGGCGGGCTGCTCCGCCGCCCTTGGCTGATGGTCTCTCTTGCAGGATGCAACAGTAGGATGATGTTCAATCACTTCACCCTCTCGGGGAATTAGCCTGGCCATCGTTAGGGCAGAAAGTGAGAAGGGGAACTCCTCTGGAGTGGGGTACAGAGACAAGGATTGTCTTTGCCGGTCCGAGAGTGCTTGCCCTGGCGCCGGTGTGGCAGCTGGGTGCTCGGGAACTGAATCCGCTTTTCCAGCCGGGCAAGCGAGTCCGGCTCAGACGCTGGGAACCAGTAAGCAGCACCGAATGGAATTCCTTGCCGTGCCGGTCACCCTGGTTGCATTTACATGCCACTTGCATGTAACGCCGTTTTGGCTCTCCGGGGCTTGGCTATCCCTCCTGCAGTTTTTGGTGTTTCTTATTGGGGTGGGTTTTAAACTTTTGTTATTTTCTCCCTTTGCAGAATTTACCTTCCTTCAAATTTACATCACATTTTTGTGCAAATGCGTGTTGTAAGTCACCCTAACTCCTAATTGTAGCCCACTGGAAAACCTCGGTTCAGGCCCAGAGCGTAGAGTGGGTGCAGCTAGGCTGAGCTCACCTGTGGAAGGGACAAAACCCTTTACAATGTAAGAAATTTTCCAAGCCTAGGGGTGGCGGGAATGGGCGGCTAATAACCGTTTCAGGTTGGAATTACACGTTTTCCCCCTCTTCTATTCTGTCTTGCTGCTAAGCCCACGTCTCCCGCCGGTGACACCACCGGGTTTCTTCCCCAGCAGCCGATTTATCGTCGAGCTCCGTCTGCGAGGAGAAGGGGGTACGGGTAACCTGGCCTGTAGGGATGGCCCTTTGCCCTCGTCCCGCGGGAGGAGCCGCCTGCTATGTTTCGGGGACAGCATCGAAGTGACCCCCACAGTTCCTTGGGGGGCACAGCTGACGGGGTCGGAGACCCACCGGGACCGGCGGGGGTCGGGCGGGCGACCCCCGAAGGCGCCCCTCCTCCGTGCCCTCGTTTCACGAAAAAGCCCCAAACTTCTCTCCTCCCTTGGGCTGCTCCCGCCGTCCAACGGGCCGTGCGGCAGCCGGAACCGGTGCCTGTCTCTGCGTGTTTCCAGCCGGAGAGCAGGTCCAGCCAAGCGCCCATCGCATTAAAACTGCCTTTCCATATTCATATGCCCTATTTTTCACAAGTCGCTTCTATTAATGGAAGTGCACAAACGCCGGTCCTCAAAATCTGCAGATTTCAAAGGAACCAAAATAAGGCGCTTTGCGCTGGCAGCGATGGGTGCTGGGCTCGACGGGACCCCCGGGGCGCCCCTGCCACGGCCGCGCCCTCCCCGGGAGCAGCCGCGCTCTGCCGGGGGAGCAGTCGCGGGCCTCTGTTGCGGCGGCTCCCGGCGGCCCCCTCGCTGCCTCGGGCCGTGCCCCGCGGGGTCGGCTCTCCCGGCCCGGGCACACAAAAGTTGTCCAAGACTGTCTCGTTCCCTCGTCTCTGGGAGCCCATGTAGGGCGCTTTAATTGCCACATTTTCAAACCGAGGTAATGGTGGGACTGTCTTAGTAATTACCTTAATGAGATAACACCTTTCCTTTCCTGAACCTACTCATTATCACGCTTCTTTTTCAAATTCCAACTACAAAGAGCTATACTTGTAAAAAAAAAAAAAAAAAGGAAAAAAGGGGGGGTGAAGAGCTCTGAAATTTGTTGGAGGTCTCGTTCCCTTAAAGCAAGCACCTTCCATGGATCTCAGCATATGAACAGAGAACTGTACCCAGTTCTGGGAAAGGTTGCCTAGAAGTAAACTAAACATCTGGGGTACCCCTTAATTATTCTTGGTAGGTGTCTTTAGTTTGACCTGTAGGGATGTGAGGGTGTCAAAGTGATGAATTTTAAGATGTTGGGCTGTGAAGACGTGCAGTGGCAAGACTGATGGGTTTAGGAAGGGAATGGTAACAAGGTTAGCTGCATGTGAAGTGTGAATTGAGATTTTTGCAAAGAGACTGTGATTGCAGATGGGCATAATGTTGTACCCTTGCATGAAATCTTGCTATTATTGTATAATGGTCAGACAGAGTGTGAAATGACTTATTACTTTACTTTTATTCTTTAATGAAGTTGGGTAGGGAAGGAGAACTACCAGGAAATTGATAGTGGTGGTGCACAGAAACTATATGACAGGTGCTGATACATTAAATATTTATTTAGGTTTTTGTCACAAACCCCCTCCCAATTTTATGCTATGTCAGAAAGCAAACAAAAATACAACTAGTGGATCTAGACAGTGAAGAAGATTTAGTATTTTCTTCTCCATCCTCACTTTCTGCAGCATACGTGGTGGGTGTTTCTCTGTGGCAGTGCAGCATATACATAATCTATGTAAAATATGAGACACAGATATCTAGATCCAAGCTGTGCACACCTGGTTTCTAGGTAGGTTTTCAGCTGTTCAACATGTATCTCTCTTCTAGACCTTGATGCAGGCATGCAGTGATTTGTACACTGTTTTGCCCCCATTTAAATTCAAGTGTCCTCTTTAGCTTGACATGCATTTGTAAATACCTCTCACTTCCTTCCATACCAAGTGCAGGTATCCACATGGATATCATTCTAAAAACATGCAGGACAGCATCTGTCTCTGAGTTTTGTACAGCAGCGTGTGGATACACCTGGGCATCTAGGATGGGTGGGCAGCTTAGCTGACATCTTATCACTTGTTTCACTTGCAATCAGGGTAAAACACCTATTACCAGAATTTGATTCAGTTGTGCAGCTACACTGGTCTTGATGAATATGGAGTGAGGAAAAGGAACTAGAGCTGCTCCCTCGGGATACTGTCCTTAAAAAGAGAATTTCCCAGGTGACCAACCTCAGGATGCCACCACTGAGAACAGTGTGGCAAATCCTGCACTTAGTGAGTTGTCTCTCTCTGAAAGCAGCTTCATCTCACTGTTTGAATACACACAGTAGAGGCACAGCTTCTTGTATGCCTTCCCCTCTGGAAGAATACAGCTCATGTTCAAAGAGATTAAGCCAGCACCCCTCCCACACTGCCCTCCCCAGACCTTGTCCCCAGGGTCAGCACAGCCCTTTACTGACAGTCTGTCTGTGAGTTTTTGCCCTATATTTTCTGTGGAGTCTGGCACTGTTACATTTTAATCTGAGGTCCAGAAGAACAGAATATGAAGAAAATCTGGGAATAATTGCCTACCTCTTCTGCATTAGCATACAGTGTAATAACGATGGAAGGACTATGTGAAATAGAGAACACATCTGAGGCCTCATCTTTGTCCTTACAATAGTCTTTCAGATTTCCGTCTCATATTCTTGCCTCAGCATCTGAACAAGTACAGTATTTCAGGCTTGAAGCCTGTTTCCATTAAGTCAACCCTGTTGTGGGGTTTGTTTAAAGCAGGATACTGGCCTAATGCAACACTGTCCAAGGAAGTGGGACAAACACACTGAGGGGCACAAAAGGTCCCCCATGACATAAAAGTACATGGAGCAGCAGCTTCTTGTCAGATTTCAAGCCCGATAGGCTAGTAGGCATGTTGTAGCTTTAAATACTTTGGTTTCATTATAAGAAGGTCTAACAAGAAGAATTTCTGAAAGTTTTAAAGGCTGCCTGGTAAAAGTGATGAATCAGTGCCTGAGTATGTAGAAAGGTGGGTGGGATGTCACAGCAGACACTGCTACCCCAGTACTGTGAAAGAAACAGGCAGCTTCTTTCCAACTGGTGCTCTAAAGCAGGACAGAGCAATGTGGGAAATGAAGGCTGTCAAAAACCCCTGTTTTGTGGATTTGCCACTAGTAATTTGTCTGGATCCTGTGCTTTCAAGTCCCGTCACTGTCCCTAGACCAAAAGAATGTACTTTTTCTGCATTAGAAGTTCTGAATAAGGCTGGATTAATATTTCAGCAGAAGCATGATGGGGTCTATGGGAAAAAGCAGAAAAGCATGTGTCTGCAAGGGAGCCCCAGTATAGGCACTGGCACCTCAACCCATATTATATCACGAGTCTAATAGATTAGTGAGCTTTTCTGCTTAAAACAGTGGGAGGCAAGGTAATCACACAGGCAACTTTTTATTTATTGTATTCTTCAGTAGTCTTTTTTTTTTTTTTCCCCTTACTTTCCCCCCTGTCTCTTTTCCCTCGTTCTCTTTCCTTCTCTCTTCACCTCACTCTGTTTTGCTGAGCATTCTGCAGCATGCCCTAGGAAGCCCACTCACCTTTCCCGGTTGCTGGTGATGGTCATGGACAGCCTGCCTTAACCAGCACATTGGTGTGTGGCTTGGGCAATGCAGCACAAAGTGTGTGTAGCAAAGCTGTGCCTCTTCCATGGAGACTAAGCTCATTACAGTACAGTACTCTAAAACATGCTTAACCTCCCTAGTCTTGGGTGTTGTATCCCAAATCTACTGCAGAGCATGGACACCCCAATTAGCACTTACAATGCACTGTTGACATTTCTCTGGGCCAGCCCAACAGGAATAATTAGATGTGATATCTAACACAAAGTCATTTTTTTTCCCAGCAGAGGGTACAATGCAAAATGAAAGCAACATCTACTGCAATAGCACTTGGCCAGATTTGGCTCTTGCATACAGTAAGTCTGCAGTGTAACTCAGCTGGCTTCTCCAGTCATACACTGTCTGTGCTCTGCCTGACTGCCATCAGCCTGACCTGCTGGGATTAGTGCTGGGGCTAAAGCTCTCGATGGGCTGCACGAGAAAGCTGTCTTAAACTTCACAGGCTTGGGAAAGATACTGTACAGCACCCTGTAGGAACCTATGCAGAATGTGTGGAAACACTCGCTCAGCATAAGATCTTTTCTTGTTGTAAGTGTTGGCCGGTGACTCTGAGGCTAGTCTTGCCATAGTTTCAACTTCCCATCCTGCTGCACACCAGTGCAAACCCAAGCAGACTGGGCTAGGGACTGGGCAAAGTGCTACTGACCAAATATTGTTCTCAGCAGCAGATATCTCAGCAGGATAGCAGGGGTAGGATTGTGTTATCATAAATCCCATACCAGCAAGCCAAAAAGCCTATGGAAAAATACATGTGACAGTAAATAGGGAAGAGCTCTCTGCTGCAATGCAGCAGGCTGTCCTCTGACACTGCTAATTGCAGCAACGCATTGAAAATATAAGTGTATGTAGTGAGTATTCCTACTTGGGTTTGCTACCATTACTTGTCTACTTTTATGCATTGCAAACAGGAACTTGGAAAGAACTTGGCAGAGTGAAGAGGATATAAAAATGATAATTTTTCACGTAATAGAGATCACATAGAGATTTCCTTTGTAGTTCACAGCATTTCCATTCCAAGATGCTTGGAGAATTGAAGCATACAAATAGAGAAAATCTGCAAGTGTTGTCAGGTATTATTTATGTATTATTATTTTTGTTGGAAAAGACATGTAAATATAAAGAATTAGAAAACAGAGCTACTAAAATAAATTGTAATGGAACCCACAATAAATCTAACATGAGAATGAAAGTATAATGAGAACACATTTTCTTCAGCATAAATACAAATCCTGTCTGCATGCTAAAACCCTATTAATTGGATACTTACTACAGGAATAAATCTTTAAATGTGTAAAAACCCCCCAACTTTCTGCTCTGTGATGAAATATAAATATCATCAGATTTATTAAAGAAAAAATTCTGCTAAATGACTACTTCTCTTACATACTAACTTATGCTGCAGCTGAAAGGACTCACCCTGATGTGAATATCAGCTAAATGAAGGAAGCTGTAAAAAGAAAAGGTTTAATGAGCTTGAAAAGAAGTTGCTTATATCAGGCATGGCAGGTTTCAGTGAAGTTTTTTACTACAAAACAGAGGAAAGGTGATAGTCTCTTAAGAGACATAATACTTATCCCATGAGTGACATAATAGTTCATAACTCACCAGAGAACAAGGCTCAAGTGAGTCATATATATTTTATGGCACAATTGGGATTAATATCGTACTTCAGAAAGGCATGCATAACCTATTCTATTTATATGGAGAGATGGTTTAAAATTCACCCTCTTCCCTCAGCCTCTTCTCCTATACTTTTGCATCAAGCTACAAGAGAGGGACTTGGAAAAAAATGAGTGAGGACATTGGGTGAAAAACAGACAAGGTATCAATGTACTGCTACGGCTTTGTCATTTGCCAGGAGCTGCCCTTGTGTTGGCATGGCAATTGTAAATGCTGATTTTCTAGTGACAGCTGCCCAGAGCCCCAGAGGAAGAGGCTAGTCCTGAGTACCTGCACTGAAGGTTTTTTTTATTGGCTGGTGTTTTGATGGGAAGGCAGGAGATGATGGCTTCAGTCTCTGCTTGCAGCCTCTGTGAAGGAATTCAATTGCCCCAAATTCCTTCCGTGATGTTACTGTGTTGCCACTGTCCTCAGAGGGGTGCCAGGATGCAGTGTGTCAAAAAACAGGACACTTTGGGGTGTCTGCTCCTTTTCTATACCCAACAAATGGGGTGTTCAAAGACAACAGATGTGGTGTTAGAGTCTTGTCTTGTGAAAATCCCATGTTTTGCTCTGTTGAAGGCCTATTCTATTCTTTTGGATGGTTTCATGAAATGTGGCCTGGAGTAGATATTTAAAACATGAACTTCTTCCATTCCTAAGGAATTGTGTCTCTTAAGTTGTATCTAAAGATTGGAGACATCTTAGTTCACTGCATCAGAAAAAGCACTGGGAAAAACAAAAGCTGCTGAAGATCTAGAGGTGGTGTGTAGCAGTTTGGGAAATTCCTTCATGTGGGCTGAGGGATGTTGGTGGAGGCCAAGGTGTCAATGGGAACCAAGCTGCATGCGCCCCAGAGAGCTCTTAGTGTTTCTGGCATGACCTTACTCATGCTCCTTCCATGCCAAGGGCCATTGTTGGTCAGTAATCTCACCCATCAGCTGCTAAAATAAACCAGCCTGGGACAAGGGATTCACAGGAAAACTGATTTTGTTCCCCCCTGTTTGTGAAAAGGTTCTTTTGGGGCAGAGGGAGATAAGACAGGATGGAGCACCCAAGTGCTGGAAGGAAGAATGCAATTTGAGGCAACTTTGTTGAGATGCATGGTGAGGTTTGGCCATGAAGGGTTTGCTTTCAGCAGCCTCCTATTGTGGAGAAGCCTTGCCCTAGATGGGAGATCAAGCCAGGCAGTCTTGGGGCTGTGCTGGCAGGCTGTGCTCTGTGCAACAGGGCCAAATGAGCTGAATCAGGGAACTCTGCCGTCTCCATGGACCCATCACTCTTGTATAGAAATCCAGGGCTTTTACACTGGGTATAATGTTTGTTTTCATCTAGGTCTGTCCCCTGTATTTTTAATCTACTGGTTACCCGTGCAGATCTGTCTGACTGTATTGGGATGGAGCCTGCAAGCATGTCTAAGGCAACCCAAGAGCTTGTGTCCTCCCTCTTTTCAGTGGCGAGCTGGAAAACAGTAGCAGGACTTCTGAGACATAGGAAAGCTGGCTGAGGGGATCTGAGCCTCCTCCAGTGTTCTCGCTTTGTTTTTTTCCCCCTTCTTCATGTAATAAAGGGCTTGAGATTGGGCACAGGACCCCCTGGAGTGCATTTTTTATTTCTTTTGTTCTGTAGAGTTCTGTTTGTCGTAACAGAAGCTGTAATACCCGGGATGAAGGTGTTACCTGCCTTGTTACAAATATCATGGTCTCAAGTTCTGCTGGGGGAGGTTTAGGTTAGATATTAGAAAGAATTTCTTTACAGAGAGGGTGGTCAGACATTGGAATGGGCTGCCCAGGGAAGTAGTGGATTCTCCGTCCCTGAAGATTTTTAAAAAGAGACTGGATGTGGCACTCAGTGCCATGGTCTAGTAACCGCAGCGGTAGTGGATCAAGGGTTGGACTTGATGATCTTGAAGGTCCCTTCCAACCCAGCTCATTCTATGATTCTATGATTCTATGATCTCGGTGAAAGAACAACTCAAATTTTTGACCACTTCCAGGGAGGAGCATGGGCACCTAAAGATTTGGGCCCTCAGCACCATGGGCCTTGCAGCTTGTTGGGCAGCTTGTGCAGGTGTACAGGTCGGAAAGACTGATAGTAAGATCTACAGCTTTGGATGGGGGCTCAAAAGGTCTCATTGCATCTTTTATTGATTTTAGTTTTACATGAAATAACCGACTCAACCATACAAGTATTGGCAACTTTGGGGCCTCTCTTTCTTTGCTAGCTCTCCTGTCAAACTGCAGGTAGTTTGTGAGCTTTTTTAAACTAGCCTGGAGGGGCTGATTCACTAGAATGATCCTACACATGAACAGTGGTAAATAATATTTTGAAGGGCTATCTTTGTTTGAGCTACCAGTATTGGAGAGGTATCTTTTGTAATAAACGACTCCTATATGTATAATAGCTATATGCTTAAATGATACATAACCACCATTTTCCAAGTACTCTTAGCAGAAAGCATTTTATACCACATGGTTTTTTTATTGTGCACATTACTGTGATTGTTACAAACCCTTGCCAATGAATGACAAATTTACATACACATCATGTCAGCCGGCAATATTTTGCAGCCTTAATTGCTTTAGCTTCAGGCATTCTGTGTCAAAATAGAGTGTTTTACGTCCTGCAAGTTGCTCTGTTTCTTTGCAACAGTTAAATTATTCTGTAATTTGCCTGTTTTCCTTCTAATGCATTGTCCATTAAGTCACTTAATAATTTATGATGTAAAATGTATGATGCAACCTTAAACAGCATTTAAAACTATCTTGAGGTGTTTCAGTTATTATGGCAGAAAGGCTGAAAATCTTAAAACACATTTGTTCAAAATATTTTTCTAATAGCTTTTTACCTACCCTAAGAACAACTTTATCTGTATTTATCTCACCAAGTTTGGCTGGTGAAGTCCAAGGCTGCAATTCCTGAGCAGAGCAGCCAGCATGGAAGAGAGGCACAGGGGGATGAGCTGTCAGCACACCCTGCTGGGGCAGGAGCCAACTTTGGGTCCAATGCTGCAATGCTTCTGTACACTCATCATCCCTTACTCACGTGGATACCCTTTAGTTGTGGAACGGCCCCTGTGACAGCAGTGTGTGAGTAAATTCCATATGACTGAGGTTTCATGTGTTGCAGAAGGCCTTTCACATTTGCCACTGAGCTCCCAGTGAGAAGAGACAACCAGAAACTGTAATTAAACTGGGAATGAAAAAGCCTTGTCTATCCATCCACTTCTACTCTTCCACTGCCCTGATCTGCTGTGTTTATTGTGCAGTCTCCAGGGGCTTTATGTTAGAACTAAAATTAGTGTCCAAACCACGTAGCCAACTGAAATTCATATGAGTGCATAGTATTCTGCTTGTCAAAAGTTTGGTCTGAAGGTTGTTGCTCTGCTTGTGCCTGGGTGGCCAACATTCTCCTTTGGGTGAGTTCCTTCTAGAAAAGTTCTCAGGACAGACAGTTCTGAGCAGTTGCCATGCTTCATCTTGTGTGTCAGGGATGGAGGAGCTGGAAGTGATTTCCAGGTGCAGAACTAGGAAGGCTTGCAGATTGAAGGTGGTTTAACTAAACACTTAAACATTTTCTTGCAGAAAAAGAGTCTTCCCAGGCATGGAGGGGACAAGGCACCAAGAGCTAATCAGCATTAATTTAGCATTTTTGCATATGAAGTGAGTGATGCAGATCTGTCTCCTTTTCTTGAGCTGTGAAACAGTTATGATCTGTTTTACCACACACTTTGTGGGGGGAAATCACTCTGACAGAAAAGGTTTTTAGCTACCTGAAGATTGCTGGCAGATTTCCTTGCTATGCTACTGCAAACATGGTTTAAGAGCCTCAAGAGTTGCAAGACTTTGGTACAGCCAGGCTTATACTACTGCTCACTAACAGTGTGTCTCTGTTTCTTCTACTGTTTTCTCTTGTAAGACTCTATGTCCTAGGATCCTTCTCTCCTGATACATCAGTTTCCCTAAGCAAAACCAAACATCTTGTAATCAAAAGGATGTGTGACCTAGAGTATGTACACAGACAGAAGCACCACTTGCCCATGAACTGTGTGTGCTCACTTCTTTGGGAACAACACAACGTTTGCCAAGAATATCTGTGAGGGGAGAAGGTCAAGCTCAGTGAGATGGTGTTGGTGGAAGCGCCTTGGGAAGGGTGCTCTGTGCTGTGTGCAGCCCCTCCCATTTGTGGGCAAGGACAGTATCCCAGATGATTTCTCATCCATGACCTGGAAGTGTGGCTGCATTTCGTATACATGTTCAAAAGCAAAGATAGTGATGAGCAGGTGAAGAAGCAGAGACATTGCCTTCTATTAGCTATCACACATCTGTGTCATGCCTCCCTCTCTGCTTCAAGTGGCTATTGTCTTGTTGGGAAGCAGATTCACCCCTTGTGAAAAATCATGAGTGTTGATTGTTAGGAAATGATCAACAGGCAAAGAAATACAGTCTTCAGTGTTCAGGGCTGTTTTTCTGGACTGACTTACAACTCAAGAAAGTTGAAAGGCTGGTGTAAGCAGGAGCCCAGACCTGCTCTATGGCAAGCATTCGAGCTGCTTTGTTTGTCTCCATATGTTGAATGGGAGACGGATGGACATTACACCTTTACTTGTCCATTGTGCACTGTTTCTAGCAGCTTTGTACTCTACTTATAATGTCTCATCCAGAGATGTTTTTCATTGGCTTCTTCTGGTTTCTGTGATTTGCAGTGCTGAAAAGGTGTCTCTGAGCAAGAAGCTCCTCTGCTGAGGGGTTTCGTCTGTTGACAGGTGTTTCTGCTTCTGCCTGTTCCATTCCTGTGAGAGCTAGACCTGAATTTGGTAGTGTATTCAACTTACAAACTTCCCCAAGGCCAGGAAAGTGTGGAATCACACAGGTATATACTTGGCTCAGTCTATTCCCAATGAGAAATCCCTGATGGGTGGTGTCTTGGAGAAAGCCCTTTGCATAATTAGAGCTGCACACTCCATTTGCTAAGGGGCCAGAAGGAGAAATTTACTGATTTGCCAGTGAGGCTCTCAATTCTTGTTTTCACGTTTAGGTTTCTGTCTTTCCCACCTCTGAAGTTCCCAATTTGGCTTGAATACATTTTAAATTATAACAAATATCCTGATACACCCCATGAAAGAGGGCAGAAGGCAGGGGGCAACTCTTGGCTGTGTTCCTGTACTGAATTTAATTTTTCATTGATAATTAGACTCTCAGAGCCACCTGATATTTTTGACCAGCGGGAAACAAAGGCCCACTGATTGACTCCAGGGATAGATGCAAACAGCCCCCACTGTGCTCATGCAGCAGCTTCACAAAGACTCAAAACAAGAGCTGTGGCAAATTGGCTCATCCGACAAGTTTTGACTGGCCCATCGTGTACAAGTAGTAAATTGAGAACTGGTATTTCTGAGAATTATTTATTAGCAAAGCCCAGTGTCTCACTCCTGTTGTAGTTATTCTTTGCAAACAGCTTTTTACCAGTTTGGGTGAGCAAACTACAGCACTTCATTATTCTTCTTTTATTTGGACAATTATTAAAAGACAGCCGAGGTCTGTTCTGACACAGCAGACTGCAACTGTACCCAGCTGGGCTGATACCTTAACAGTTAGGCATTATGTGTTTAATTGTAGAAAAAGATAATGGGATGTATTTGTGGGAATTTATTGCAATGCAAACAGTAGAAGATTATTATTTTGAGAGTCATTTCTGGTGCTTTTTGTGTTGTAAAAATTCTAAATAAAGGTGTCATGGTGACAGTTTCTAGTGGACTGACCACACATAAGCATTTAGTACAAAAAAAGGTGGGAAAATACTAGGCTGAGACCAGTTAGCAGAAATCAGAGCTATACATGCTGAGACCTGCAGTGTTAAACCAAATCTGAGTAAGTCATGGATGGGGATTGATAACTCTTATTGTTTGATTTCTTCTTCTTTTTTTTTTTTGTTTTTAATAAAACCAACAGGATGATGTACAAGAAGACAAAACAATGACTGTTTTTCATTAGCTATATTTTCTCCTGAAGCACTTTTCTTAGGTAAGTTGAAAACAGAGTGCTGTTGCCAGGGTCATATGAAATAGGAAAAAAAAGTTCCTGGCCCATATTGTGGCAATGCTGCTGTGTGAAGAGTAAAATAACTATTAGTCTTTTGCAGTAAGATTCCCTAAGCAGTAAATAACATCTGTGTTGGTGAGTCTGTGCTCTGCTGGAAACATTTTTTTGTGTGTGTGGAATGAGAACACAATTGTCCTGGGGTATTTTCTGAACATGTTCATAGAGATGAGGTTACTGGTACTGATGAAACTCTTGCAGAACATGGTCACTTCCTTTCCCAAGGCGAACCTTAACTGTTGAGTACTGTGGTACTTGGAAAGAGTGTCTTTTTTAGGTGAGACATAGAATGAACTTTTTCTCTTGTGTTTATTTGATCTGGGTGTGGGGGACAGGGCTAGATCAGGAAGCGGAGGACATGCAAAGCCCTCTTTTACTAATCCCAGGAGAAGGTAGGCAGCAAGCAAATGTGCAGCCCAGGCAGAGTGAGGCTGTGGAAAAAATGTCCACTCATGGGTGGTCCTACTTGCCTTGCCCCATCAATTCACTTGGAATTAAAGCAGGGATAACCCTCCAGAATCCTTGGAATGTGAAGGGTCCCTTTGGAAAGAACAGAGGTGTCCATGCTGACCATCTTTCCAGGTGCAGGCCTGTGCAGAGTCCCAGTGATGTGAGAAGCAGAGCCAGGGAACTACTGACATATCCCCCAGCCTGCAACTGCACAGACACCTCTGTGCTTGCCCCCATCCTGGAGCTCAGTGACACCTCCTGCACTTGACATATCAGAGAGACCTAGGGACTTAGAGTGACATTCTCACTTGTTTGAAAATTTGAAAAGTATCCCCAAATGGACTCCACTTTTAGGCTGTCACATTAGCAACATTTTGGCTAGAGTTTTTACCTGTAATTTCAAGTTCTTAAGACAGGGGTGGCTAAACCAGGGATCAACTACTAGCTTGTGGCCTTCACGGCGATGGGAGCTAATGCTCCCTGCAGGCACATTGATGTTCTTCTGCCACCAGAAGTCAAATTTAGGCTATCCTTATAGCCACATGCAGCAGTTGCGCTGAGGTGCCTGTGTGACATATGATAGTGAGACCACACAGGTACCACGACTGCTGTCCCCCAGCAGCATTGTTTTATCCTTTCAGCCTTGGACAAAACAACACAATTATGTGAACTAAAGCTGCTGTCTTGGATGATGAGAAATTCTTTTGCAGCCTTGATTTTGAATTCATTTGAACATGTTACCTACAAGATGTAGACAGAAGTGAGCTGTGCCTTTAACTGGGCCAGTTGTGTATTCTGTTGGTGTCACTCAAGTAAAGTGAAGCTTGTCAAACTATAAAGGCATCTATTTAATACTAAAAAATCTTATTTTGACAGAGTTTTTCCATTCCCATGATCTGTTTGCACCGAGGTTAGCCAGACCCTGGGCAAGTTGAGGCATTCTCAGCCCCTGGAGGGGCTCATCTTTCTGCAAGTAGAGCCTGGTCTATCTTTCCCCCAGCAAATCCTACACAGCTGGCTCTGCCACACAGCCCTCCCTGCAGCATCCTGTTGGTGCTCATCTCCCGCAGCAAGTGCTTGGAAATCCATTTACAGCCAAGTCTTTCTGTAACCATGGGGCTTGTTGAACTCTTACATAGATAAACAAGTACAAACCCTTAGTCTTGTACTCACAATTTGTGGTTTCAGTACAGTCAGCCACCAATTTTCTGGTTCTATTAAACAACCAACTGAATTTCCATGAAATGGATTTGGCCCTAGACCTGAGATGTACCTGGATTTAGCTGTGCTGGGCACTGCTATAGCCCTTCTCCAGCACAAGGAATTGTGGATCTGTAGTTTATCTCCTAGAGTGGCCTGTGCTTCTGGTAAAGAAAGGAGTTAGATGTATGGAGGGCTTAAGACCAGGGCAGAGTAACTATACAGAGATCAATTCTTTGAGGACAATTAATGGCAAAGTACACAGGGCATATGGGCCATGACTATATCATTTACTGCATATATTCAACCTCCTCGAAGTGGAAAACTGCCCTGATTTGACAGAGTAAAGAAATAACATAAAAATGGAAGGACAGTTGTGGTCCAGTTGTCAGAGAGACTTGAAGTTAATGTTGAACATTTGAATCAAAGTGAAGTGAAATATCTCAGGCACATAATATGCTCATTAAAAATACTGCTTCCTGATGGCTGAAACTGAAATCTTGAAATGTTTTCAGATAGACAAAAATAGAAAAAATGAAATAATAAAATAGCTTTCGGATTTTTTTTTTTGAAGTTAAAAGTTCTGATTTTTTAGATCTAAGGGTCATATTTTGACACCCAATGTGGCTAAATACAACTAAACCAGACATAAGCACAAAATATTATTTATTTTTTCTCATTATGAAACCCAAATACCTTTTCTTCTTGTCAGCTTAAAATGAAAGGTTATTTTTTTCACTTTAGCCACCAAACTGAGGATTCAATTATTTGCATACCTCTGGTTGTAAGACATTCTAATATTTATTTTGCTGCCACTGCTGCTGGAAACACAAGAATTATCTGCTGCTCTGGTAGGAAAATAGAATTTAAAAAACCCCTGAACACATAGGTCCATTATTTCTGTTTCACAATAATTATGCAGCATGTTAAACAATGTACACTTCCATCTAATGCAAAGCTCGCTACCTGGAAATACACAATTACCATAATACCTTGCTGGTTAGACATACGGTGAGACTACGATTATGCAGAATGTTGAAGAACTTTATGTATAAAATTATTCTTGAGGAGAAGAAAGGAGGAAAAAAACCCACGAAGTAAAAAGCTAAGCCAGCACATTATCTAATTCTCAATGTAAAATAATGCAGAAGTGCGGAAGATGAACATCTGATTTGTCACATCTGATACGCTAATGTTTTATCCAAAAGGAAGAACACATTGTAACATGCTCATTCATCTGCATAAACACCACCTGGCCCTTTACAGGCACCTACTCAAGTAACAAAAGTTAATGGCAGCCCATTTGTAGCCATTTCACTGGTAGAGATGGAAAGGGTTGGGTTTTTTTTTCTTTTTAAAGTAACATATTTACACGAGTGTCTGTTGAGGAACAGCTTCCCTCTCAACGCTTTGAAACCTCATTCTCAGTGACTGTAAATTAAGGAAATGTTAAAGAAATGTTAGAAAATATTATTTAAGCCTGTGGTGAGCATGCTTACCCACAGACACAGACGCACACACACACACGCACGCACACAAACACACATAGTTTTTAACCCCTGGCCCTCTACTGCTGAGGAAACACACCAGAGGACTGTAATGCAAATCTATATTTACTCAAAAGCGTTGCTCTGGTCATGATCTAAACAGCAGCTAGATATAGTTTCTAATGTATGGCTGGGGATGAAATAGATTTGTTGCTTGTTATTTTTTTTAACTGGAGCATCATGGTGGCATGCTTGAGTAAACATGCCTTTGTGCTACATTACACATATGTGTATATCATCACTTTGCTTTCAGACTAAAATAAAACCTGGGCAACCAATTCACTAAAATGCTGAACACCAGTCCTGCTGCCTTCACAACGAATGTAGGTGGGAAGGTGTGAAAGCCAGAATAAATAGGTGAAATATAGAGCTATGAAAAGGTTTTTTTTTTTTTCCTTGTGAAGTGCCTAGGTCGGGCTGAGGTTCATGGCAGCAATTAGGAGCAGTACTGCAGGAGGTGCAGCAGGACCTGGGCTGGTCCTGTTCTGGGGTGGTGGGGTTGGGTGAGGTAATCTCCAGCAGCACTTTCCAACCTGAACTGTCCTCCAACTCTCTGTGTAGCCTCCCCATGGGATTCTTGGCTGAAGGAACCTCTTTCCCAGCTCCAGGGTGTTGGTGGAGCTCTTGGAACATGGCAGTTGTTTCCAGGTATGTGGTGGGGTGACTCAGTGGGTGTCTGGCTGGCCTCAGATAGCAGCTCTGAGAAGAAGAAGACTGGAGGTCCTTGCAATCTTTAATCCATTCTTGGCTAGGGGCTTCAAGTGTCTGGAAAAAGACCATGGCTCGTACATTTGAGTGAGTCCATGTGGAAATGTGATTTGCTCCAGGTGCAAAGTTGGAGGCTTTGAAGAAGAGTGGGAAACAAGATTTAGAGAGCTGGACTCCCACACCCCTCACCAGGAGGGTCAATATGCTGTCAAGAGTAGGACCTTACACAGAGGTAGGCTCACGTCAGGGCCCCATCAGTCCTTAATGTCCCTGACCAGCCCATGGGGTTCCCACCCACAACCTGCCTCTGGCCCAGGAGCCTTGTTTCATCTCTCATGTAACAGTTGTAACACAGAGCTCCCTCACCCAGGCAATCCTCTGACTCACAACCATGCTGCTGACACAGAAGGTCAGTGTGAAGCTGCAAGAGCTAAACACCAAGGTTGTCCCAGGGTGCCTTGGGGGGGTCAGGTGGGAGCTGTTAGCAATTATTAAAGAAGATAAATAGGCTTGATCAGCAGTCAATCTTAAACATTCCTGAATGATCCTGCTACTGTCCCTTGCCACCTGAGAGATCATGATGCCCATAATGTGTACAGGATGGAGTTACCATCGTGCCTTTTGCCTTCTAGATACAGTCATACAGTCTCTCTCTGTGGGACAAATCCAGAAAGCTGCAAAGAGCTGGTAGCTATGGGTGATCCTTTTCTGTGTGGGATTTCTGAGGTAATGGCTCTCTGGCACCTCCCTTGTGTTTGTGGGAGAAGCTTTCTATTGCTCCCCTGGTGCAGCCTAGCATTAATCGCAATATTTTAGCTTCTGACAGTACTGCCCCAAACAGTGCTTTTAGTTAAGAGCCCCCTTTTTTAGCACATGTGCATCTAAAAAGGCCCCATAAGAATCTTCTGTATAACTATGGGATCTACAAAGCAAAAGAGAGAAGTAGAAGGAAACGAGGGAAAACAAGCATGTTCAAGCCTGATACCAAGGACCTCGATTCCACTTTCCACAAAACTACCAGGTACAATTGTCTTCCCTTTATTCACATGAGTAAATATTCATATCGTACTTTCTTTCTTTCATGCACCTTCTCACGCCTTCTTTTTTCCTGATGTTCTCAGAGATGTCTTTCTTTAGTCTGTTGCCAGTGCTCTAAGTTTAAGTTTTAAGTGGATATCTGTTACCAATGCTCGAAGTTCAAGCTGAAAGTGGATAATCGTCCCCATAAAGTTGGGTCCCTTTGTCAGAACTCCTGGGGATACAGTCCTTGTTTGATGGAATTGCGAATTGCTGAATTAACAAAAGACTAACTAAAGATAGGACTTTGGTTTGTGGCAGAAATCCTGTTTTACTAGCAATTGTTTTTTAAGAATCCTATGACAAAATATGTAAGTTTTTACATGTTTGTTCCTGTATGTTCCTTTTTTTTTGTCAAGTAAGACTCTGTATTTATCAATTTTGTGATCTGCGCAAGTGCCTCACTGATAATGTGGACCTTAGCTTGCACCCTTGCTACCCTCCTCCTTAGAGATCCCAAAACAGTAGATGCTATTTGAACCAATTTCCTGAAATCAGTTGCAGTTTTGTTCTCTCTCTCTATGTCAGCTCTCAGTCACACACAGAAGTCTTGTGAGTAGCAAAGAGAACACTGCTGTCATCATTCTCTCTGCATACCTTGATAGAAAGAAAGGCTATTTCTCAAAGTGCCATTGTACATGTGCAGAGGGGCATAAACTAAGTCCAGAGTACACCAGAGCTACATGCATATTCGATATAAAAATGTTCCTGTTAGCCCAGTCTGCTGAAGAAAGGGTAGTGTCAAGAGAATACTTATCTTTTTTGCCTGTGAGGGAAAACAGATCTGAGATCAACGGGAGTCCTCAAAGGGAAGTTGAGATGGTCCCTTTAAGAGTAATCAATGTTCTGTATTTTTTAGCCCCAAGGGAAGGTAGTTTTCTGTCTGCTTTTTTCTTTTTTTATTTTCCAAAGAAATACCATTATCTTTCTTACTGCTTCATTTCTAACAGTATATTCTATCAGTAATAACTATTCCTATTGTAACAAATTGTCCACAGCATTTTACAGAGGAACTACATAGATCCTACCCCAGAAAGTCACGTTGCCTGTCTCTGGAGGGAGGGACAAAGGCTGCTAAGCAGAAAGCAGGTCTCTTTCAGGTGGGGAAGGGCAGGAGGAGTGACTGTGTAATGAGGATTATTCCTTCCTCTTGATGAAGGAGAGGGACTTGAATTATTGTAGCACCTTTGGGTGCTGGCAGAGGTGGTCGGCCACAAAGGCCTGCCAAGCAGAATGCCAGTTACACCTGGGAGAATGAAGATGGCCTCATACCACAGAGGTCAGAGAGGGGCCTTATCCAACATTCCCTCTGCTGGCTCTGCCTCCATCAGGGTTTTAAAACAAATGCATCTTTAAGTGTCAGGTATTTGGGTTCTTCAAAGCACATTAGGGTTTCTATGTCTTCGTGAAGCCACATACCTTTTAAAATCTCCCTATTGATGGTGTAACGAAAACCATGTGAGAATTGAACCCACACCTCCTGGGACCTTCAACTAAAACCAGTGAGATGCAGCACCTTCCTGGTGAGCACTGCACTGGTGACATGCTTTCCCCCTCTCTGCAGATCCCAGGCTGTGCACCACCAAAAACCCCTTCTTTCTTCCCTGTCCAAGTTATCCTCACACACGTTTAATAGACCCGGCTGGGACATAAAACTTTCCCTAAGACTTTGTAGTCTTAGACTCTTGGCTGTTTCTTGCATTCACAGTAAGAGTAAAGCACTTGCAAAGCCCAGGTCATAACTGCAGTAGTGCAGAGAGCACTGTGGCCTGAGCAGGAACACTGTTGTGGTGTGGCTGAAAGAATTTGAGCCTCGCCTAGAAATAAGCAGCTTCATTTGGACACATTAATGAATACATATATGGGTGCATGCTTGCATGCTGGGCTTACAGAAAATCTAAAATTACTGCTCTTTGCTAATGAGTAGACTATGTCTGAAAAGTATATAACTCCATTTTGAAGAATTGTTGTCGAATTTAGCAGTTAAGCATGAAAAGTGATTATTTTTTTTTCCAAAATCAGTGATGTTTTTTAGCAGTTATCTGTTGCAAATGTGAGCCTGGTTGTTTTGTTTATGCCCCTTGTGCATCTGTAACTGAAATAATTCAGTCTGTGGTATTAGATCAGAATCTAGCCCACTGATTCATCATTAGAATACATTTGGTAAGGAATATAAAATGTTATACATGGGAGCAAAACGCATGGCAGAGCACTTTTACCGTTCTGCTCCTTAGAGCTTAAATGGAAGAAATTCACAAGCAGCTTTATAGTCCACTAGTGAAAATAGACTATTATGTACAGCCAGTCATACGTGCTTATCTTCTGGGTTTAAGTGGATTAAATAAGGTGTTATTTACAAGGAAATAATGTTTTTGAAATTACTGGAACTTAGAGAAAGCTCTTTCTCTGCAGCCCTGTGTACAAGCTTTCCATCGAGAAATGCTGATGGATTGTTATGTTTCAGCTGGTATAACTGCTGTCTTTTTGGAACAAAGGACCAATTAGAAATCATTTGTTATAAAAGCCTCTTTCCTTCTGTTATAAGAGCCTTTGTCTTTTGCTGACCCTTTTCAAAGTTGCAGTTTTGCAAAAAAACCTTGAGAGAAGGAAGCCTTCTTGTCTTTAATCTAAGAGCAAAGTAAGAGCCTAAGTAACTGTCTGTGGTCCCACTTTAATCAAGTTAATTCAGCCTGCTAGACTACAGGCTTTGCTTAGTACAAAGAGACACTCAGATGTAAGCTCATGAGTGGATACTTTCACAGGGCATTCGACTAAAAAACAGCTCTATGAGATAAGAGATCAGGTCCAAGAGGAGTCAATGACATGGCATACAGGAGATTGATAGGGACTGGGAAGGATGCTGGGTGTTGTGGAGGAGAGGTGTAGTGGCAAAAGCCAGCTGGGCCCTGTCTCTGGCGTAATTTTCTTTATAAGGTGCTTGTGAAAAAGAAGTGCACCATGATGGACCTTTGTTTAGTTCAAAGGTTTTTACCTCTTTATTCTAAAGCCCCATTGTGAATTCACAGGGCTTAAAATATGTATCACTGTCCCTTTCATTTTATCCTTCTGAAAGAAATCAAAGGCAAATAAAAAAAAAGTTTTTTTCCAATGAGCCTAGTCTGTTTGAATTTGTGTGCTGTTTGTACATATGGTGTCTCCATATTGTGTGTTCAGGAGAATCTTTTTGAATTTTGTATACAAGTTGGGTAGACATTTTACTTGGAAAAAAAAAAGGGAAGGTGGGATAAAACAAAAGAATTCCAGGTAACTCCTAGGTAAGTAAATTACTCTTTCTACTCTGCTTCCCAAAGAGAAACTTTAAAACATATTTTAAAAGAAGGATCACTAAAACTTTCTATTCTCCTTTTACAGCATCATCATTCTTTTTTCCCCTCTTTTCCTGTACTATAAAATTTGTGGACATTCATTTGACATTAATTACTGCAATCCATCATCTCTGCTTTTATCAGCTCTTAATTTATAAAACAACACCATTTAAACATAAATATATCTTTCTTCTTTCCAGAACCTTAGCTTAGGCAGAAGAAACAACAAATAAGACTGAATACATAATAAAATCCACAGGGTTTAGTTCTGCTTCTTTCCACGAATAATAAATACAGTAATGTAGCTGCATTACTCCACATCATATGCAGAAGAATTTTGTCTTGATCGTTACTAATTGTTTGAGGATAACTCGTTTGCTGCTGTGGGCATATTTTTCGTTTAGAAGGAGAGAATTTTGTGCTTTCTCTGTTCACAGGGCACTCAGTGTTCTCTGCTGACATATGATATGTAGTTTAAATTCTATCTTTTATCCGCTCAATACGTTTAAAGCATAATCTCAGTGATTGACAGTTTCCATGAAAAAAATGAAATGATCTGGTTTTACTGTGAAGACAGAATAATCTGTTAACAGAGCAAAAATATTGGTGACACTACAGTGTTTCCAAAGGAAATATTTTGTGCATCATCCTGGGATGTGAATCAAAACAATCATGACAGGTGAATGAAAAGAAGAAAATTAAGATATAGCTACAAACAAAAGCAGCATTAATAATTCAGGTAAATAAACTTCAGTATACAGAAAGGAAGCATGCTGTCAAGGTGATGGAGAATGTTTCCTCAAGTACAGCACATCTAGGCAGCAGAAAAATATACAGTGGTTTAATATTTTGCATTTCCAAAAGGGCTTTCTGTATCCCTAATTTCACTCCCCTTGTTATATTTTCCCAGTTAATATTATTTAGTATGGTCCATAAGCTAAACACAGCTAAATGAGTTTGGCTTCTAGTATGGTGAACTGCATTACAAATTTGAGGTACAGAGAATGGCTGCACTGCAAGTGGGGTGGGTGTCTCTCTTCCTCTTTAATACACTGCAATTTATTGATATTCAGCTTTAACTGGCATACAACACTGCCTTCTCCGCCTAGCTAGCTCCGCTCTTCTGGCTCTGGGAGGGACTTGGTCCTCTTCTGGGATCTTTCAGCAACATTTTAATGTTCATGGAAATTTATTTTTTATTAGCCATGCAGTTGGGCCCAACTCCACCCAGATGCAGGCAGGCTCACCAATGATAGTTGTGTGCTATAGTGGAGCACTGATCCAGGTTGGTCCTGCTGCTGTCCTGCACCACCTGGCCTTCAAAGATGCTAACAGGAGAGAACTGGGCAGCAAGGCCACACTGCAAGGGCAGGCATTTGAGTGCTCTGGCAGGCAGCCACGGATTCCCTTCCCCTGAGGAAGGAGAGTGAAGACAACCTGCCTCCATCCTCCTCTTGGGGAGTGGGCTTTAGCTGGTGGGAGTTACCTCTGGTGAGGTTCAGCATGTCTGCCATGAGCAACTTCAGGGCACGGGAGAGAGAGAATAACAAGTGGGAGGCATCGGTGTGATTTTTTTTTTTTTTTTTTTTTTTTTTAAGATCCCTGTCTACCTTTCAATCACAACTAATCTCAGATTTTCCTCTGGTAGCTCCATAGCTGTTTCTTCCTAAAGCTCATGCTCTTGGAAACCAAACCTGGGCTAATTGAATACTTTAATAACAGCTGTGCCTTTAGTTGTAGTGTTTTCTCTTTACATTCTCACTTAGGGCAGGAAGCAGTAAAGGCCCAGGTTTCTCCAAGATTTTAAATGACTGCATATAATCTTACAAAACACATTAAATACCAGTGATGTAAGAAAAAAAACCAAACAACAACCCACAAACTGCAGGAGAAAAAACCAATTTGTACACATGACTCCAGCACAAACTCGGCTGTTTCAGTGTTTATAAATATTCCTCTGTGGAGAGAAGCGTGTGTATTATAATAATTATGCATTAGTTCCTCATTAGTAGGGGGTAATATCCACGCTGTTTCTTTTTCCTCTAGTGTATTTTTGTTAGGTTAACATTTTAAAAATTCTTATTTAACGTAACCAGGAGACTGTATGTACTCATGGCTGTGTGTGTGAGCATCCCCCATGGGCAGGGGGGTGGCACTGCGACCTGCCTGTGATCTGTCATGGAGTGAGCTGCCAAGACTGGGTAATGAGGAATCTGTGGGCCTGTAACACGTATGAAATACTGCTGCTGTGAGTCACTTTGGTTATCGGGGCTGGGGGCCTTGGAACCCGCAGCATTAGCATCCCTGGCTCTGCATGAGTCTGCGGCAGCCCCCTGTGCCGTAGCTCGCAGCCCCTCATGTGCTGGCCGGCAGAAAGCAGGGCATGGTGGGTGGCTGGGGGAGTGTGGCCGTGGCCTTGGTAGCCTTTGTGCACACCGAGTGTGGCAGACTTGGTCTCTGGCAAGACTAATCAACTCATTTCACTCATTCGCTGTTGAATGATTTGATGGTGAAATGATTTTATTTTTCCGGGTGCTGATTTTTAATAGCACTTCAGATATCGAGTGTTTGTGAAGGGAAGGCAGTGGTGTTGTATATACTTTTCACTCATCACAGTCCTGTGATTTTCACTAAGGGCCAGAAAAGGATGCCTTGACACACCATTTCATCTTTTTTCACTTTCCTAAATAATAAAAGCTGACTAAGTGTCTTTGCAACTTTGTTTGTGGCAGAGGCTTGTGTCTGCATATAGACTGTATTAGTCCTGGAGAGAGATCCAAGATAATGAAGGAATGAAACACTTCTGAGACTTTTCTTACTGTCACTCCTGCTACTACAATTATAATTACATTATAGAAAGGAAATTAGTGCTAACCTGAGAGGAGCAACTCCACTGTGCATTTTACCCCATTATTAATTTTCTTTGTGCCCTCCGAGTTAAGATGGCAGTTTGTAGAATTGCAGAGCATGAGGATTCTTAACTAACCCTTTCTGTTTACAGAAAGCAAATTGACTTTGGAGCAAATCGCCTTCACACTGTTTAGAATGACAAAATAGTACATCAAGGAAAAATATACTAATTGATGGCTTTCTAAATAAAGCATGAGCATAGACTTATACTAAATTGGTTGTCTTGTGCCTCAAATTAATCTCTTCATTATATGGCACTAGGCTGAGTATTTTGTGTTTCAATCCATCTTTTAGAACAGCATTTGATTAATCAACTTAATGATGACAGTTTTTAGCTTGTGACAAATGATACATTTATGCAGGCAATGTTTCAGATGATCCACGCTACTGTAAGCATAAAGAAAAGAAGCATCAATTTAGAAGATTAGATTATTATGTCATGTTTTATACTCTCTATAGTTTCTCGAACAAAAAAAGTGAGGTTTAGATTATAAGTAGACTGTTGTCTGAAACTAATAATATTAAATAAAACTTATATATCTAGTCTCTGCCTTCACACAGTAAATATTTTGCTTAAGAATAACATTAACTGTATATGTCAAATGGTAATGAGAACTTAATCAAAAAAGAAATCATGGCAGTTGACAATGTGATCACAACTGACTTTGTTTTAAAAAGTCAAAACATTGTTAGCAATGCATTTATGTGTTGCACCAGATATAAACTAACTCTTCTTCACATGTAAACAGAAACCAAACCTATTTTATGAGGTGAGAAATCAGGCAATGAAACCTGAACAGTAACAAATGAGGGGTACCAGTCTTCACTCCAGAGCTCCTGTGGGAGATTTGAATCCCCTTCTCAGAGGTCGGTGACAGGGCACATCGTCACCAGCACAGAAAGACTCGTAAACCGTATTTGGCTCCTTTCACCTAAGCGTAACGCGAAGGAACCCAGCTGCTTCAGGGGAGGAGTTTTTGTAGGCCTGAACTTTCTTCTGTACTCGATGGTGCAAAATGGTGCTTGTACATAATGCTTCCACTGTCAGGAGGGCAGAAGCAAGTGTTTAGTTACAAGCATCTCCTCAGTGTTTCAGAAAGGTTTTTATTCCTATGCAGTTTGTGTAGCCTGCCATACTGAAAAGTCATGTTTAATATTTTGCTGATTTCCTCCTCTGATTTTATTAGCTAGATGTGAAATGGTAGTCTCAGAAACATCTAAAAAGTGAGATATAGACATAACCTACAAATTCAGTCCATTAGTCTTTAGCCAAATAAATTTTTCCTAAGGGGAAAAATTCTACACATTTGTGATACCAAAAATATTGATTTTAAAGTCATTAAAGCTCAGGTATCCTATGAATAATCTTTTCAGTTAGCAGACCACCGCTGTTTGAACTCTGCCAGTTTCATCACTGGCAAAAGAGCTGCTCTTAAAAATGTCTAAATATTTAATAGAGATCAGCAGATCAGTGAAGAATGGGATATCCACAGGTTGGCCAGAAATAAATTAAATAAAAACCCCCCACACCCTAGATTAAAAGACTTGAAAATAATTCTGGTGTCAGAGTCTTGACAGGCTTTACAACAGCTTGTTTAAAAATATATGTAAATGGAGAATAATGAAAAGAAGGTGGAGTTTGGTGGTGGGAGTACAGTCCAAGTGCAGCTGGCTGGTGCACAGAGCTGAGAGCTCTGCTGTATTCAGGGGGACCTCGGGAGCTGGAGGCAACCATGGGTTCCCCATACTGGGGAGCAGATGCTAGCTGTGAGCAGCACCACTCCTGCAGTGTGGAGAGGTACCTGGGGGGGTACACGAGCCTAGGGGACTCCTGTCCCATGTGCTCATGTAGAGCGAGATCCCGTACAGTGATGTCCCTCTCTGTGTGGGCAGAGGGCTCTGCAGGTGCCAGAGGCAGGGGGCTGCTACAGCCAGTGTGTGCCTGCCCTCCCCACTAAGGCTCCTGCCGGCTCTGGCCAGTGGCCCTGAGTACTGCTGAGGCAGGGAAATTGCCTATCTGGTCGTGCGTGCTGGCCCTTACCCTGTTTGACTGTGCAACTTCACGCGCTTTTTGTGTTTCATAGCGATGCCAGTCTGCATGGGTTGGTTTGATTCCTGATGGTGTCAGATCAGGTACAGAGCTCATCGGCTTGAATGAGACATCATTTGGTCATCTGTGTCCACAGACAGAGGATCCTATAACCTGTATATCTTGCCAATAGTGTGGTGAAAGCGAGTAGAGTGTGGTACTGCTGTAGTGGTGTGATGCCGTGTTGGCTCACTGCTTCTCTGTGCTAGTCTATTGAAGAATTTCATTAATGGAATTCCTAAGAAAGCAAAATACAATTGTGTTGATTAACTGGATTATATTTTCCTTAG
>NC_045645.1:12175000-12212500 GCF_009829145.1 Chiroxiphia lanceolata | reverse complement strand
CAAGCTGAATATGGAGCTGTGGGTTGATTTATCTCCAGGATTCCTGCAATTTCTCAGATGTCTGCTGGCATCACATTCAGGTAGAGGGAGAATAAAGTGACATTTACTATTTCAGTTTCAAAGTGAGTGTGGATATTGTTGCTAATAATCATCCTCTTGTAAATTATAAATGTCAAGGACACCCAAATCCACGTATCTTCTGTTTTAGAATCTCTCCCATCTGCAGGCTTTGTCAGGGATGTGTTTGGAACAGACCACAGCATTAGCATTTAAGGTGTTTGATCTCTGCCTTCAACTCCTCCAATAGAAATTAATAAAATGGGAATTTTTTCTTAAGGCATGGCACCACTTAAAATCCACATGACCCACAATTACTGTGATTTAGGCTGCCTTTGGTAATACTGGTTCTTAAAGATAAGAGTAAATAGGGCTGACCTGACCCTGAAATCAAAGAATATTCCAAGCAGAGCAGCCACTCTCCCTTTGCTCCCAGCACATCCCCACAGAAATGAAGATTGAATCCAGCAAATTCCAGCAAAGAAAATCAAGTTCTAGACCATAAATGGTTGTAGTAAGAGGATATTACATCTTCTTACTACATGTCCCACCCAGTGTTGACCCCATTGCTTCCCAGTGCCATGGAACAGCACAGCACTGTGTTTGGTACATGAGCAGGTGAAATAGAGATAATTCATTAGACTTAATTAAAATCAGGGCTTCAGTTGCATTTTGAAACCCTAAAGATATCAGTAAGTACATTATAAGTGTTAGCTCTTCAGAGTTCAATAACTGGCAGTGTTTATGGAAAGGGTAACAAGTATAAAAGTCTCTTTGAATGATGGAATTGTCTAATTTGAAGAGAAGCAAAATGAGAAGGTGTAGAAGAACAGACAGCGTGGAAGAACCCACAGTCTTGCTTCTGGTGCTGCTTAAATTACTGATGATTGCGTTTTCTCTGGTGAAACTGTTGCACAGTGAGAGTAAAGCTCTTAGAGACTAAAAGACCAATGATCTAGGTGCTAATTCAGCAAATTATTTTTGTTATTTGCCCTTCTTTCAGAACCCACTGTTAAAATTTCTCATTTAACGTGAGAGAAGGACACACTTAATCTCATGAAATTTAAAGAAATTTTATCGCTAGTGCTGTAAATAAAGTTGAACTTGGGGGTGACACGTGGCCTGGGGGGAGCATGAGAATGCCACCATGGAGGACTTTGTAGTCAAAGCTGCACATTTTCTTAAGGTGTTTTCGGGAAATAGCATTCCTTTTGCAAACCCTCACTTTCCTGTCTGGTATGGAAATAGTTGTTTGGACTTCAGTTTAGTAGGACCTTGAATACCCCGTGTTGTTCTGCGCATGATCCCCCTGCCAAGTTATCCCCATTAATGGCTATTGATGTCAGTGTTATCTATTCTATAAAAGATAAGGTTAGTGAAATAATAACAATCTCTGGTTGGTTTCCCTGTTAAATAAATCTGAAGACAGATTTGCATGAAGGACAGCTGTTAAATGCTTTGATCAGGATTTTATTCAGCAGGACAAAGTCCCAGACTTTGTGCCCCCATCTGAAACACAAAGGCCCAAAGGGAGGAGCAGGAGAAACAGTGTCATGTTGGAATAGTCATTAAAAGTCAGCCCAAGAAAATAAGGTTTGTGTTACACTAATGCCTCCAGCCCCGAAACCTTCCAAGCAGGACTAGCAACTGCAGCACTCCCTGATTTATTCCTGGTCGTGTGACATTTCATGTGTTTTTGAAAACCTTGGTGTCCAGATTCAAGCACATGCTTGGAAACCTGAATTTTTGGAGTGTGCTTTTGTCCTGCTAGAACTGCCATTTTTAAAGCCATTATTTTGAAGAGTTTCATGTATGAGAGCTTGGTGGGCCTGGCATAATAGGGATATGAAGATGGATTATGGAGAGACCCAGAGTACTCATTAGGGTAAAGAGAGGGAGGCCAGACTGCTGATGGGAATGACGGATTGTGCTCTCTCCTGCCTTCCTCTCAGAAGGCAGCTACTGCATTTTGTGTTTTAATTTTAAAGATAATTACTTTAATTTAATTCAAGACTTTTTCGGAAGGTAACAGAGATGAGAACATTTGTTATGGGCCTATCATCCCACATGTTTGAATTCCTGGTTAGCGAGGAGTGATGGAAAATAGGCTGTCTGGAGTGGGTTGGACAGGCCTTTTGATTTTCCCTGTGCAATGGCATCTGCTTTATCCAAAAACCCCTCAGCACCTCAGCATGTTCTCATTGAGAGGCTTCTTCCCAGCAATATGAGTAAAGAAGTTGAGAGGTGAATATCCGTGGAGTCCTTGGTCCTGCATTTTGGCTTGTTGGCAAAGTAGCTCATGCTACTCTGAGCCTGCACCTCTATTAGCATTGAATCTTCCTTCACCTTTGGCACCTTGGTTTGCACTGCAGAGTGGTCTTAAAGTTTGCAGCTGGACTGGTCCTGGATGAAATCCTGTGTGAAAGCTCTGATCCAGGGATGTGCCAGAGTGAGCCCCGAGCAGCCCTGCCTGAAACAGGGGTGCCACTGCCCCACTCCAGGTCTGCTCCCTTGGGATCACGTGGTAGTGCAGGCACAGCCCACTGGTCCTCCTAAATCCCTGTTCAGACACCTGATTTTCAAAGGATCTCAAGGATTGTACCTTTGAAAATCAGGCTACTGATCTCAGCCAAATTTTACTAATTGGCACAAAACTGCTTCCCCTCTCCCTGTAGCCCCTTGTTTATAAACATTTATTTCACTCCTGTATCCAAGCAGGCCTGGAAAAATTCTGGTACAGTAGATCAGACTTTTAGAGGCATCTGCATATCAACCTCTGTGACTCGTCCAGTGTGGGAAGGTACACTTAAAGAAGAAGGAGCTCTGAGGTACAACCCAAAATTGCTGTCAGTTTGAGCAGTGATCCCATCAGGGTAATAATGACTGTGGAAAGCCTGTGTTGGTCACTGAGAGTGGCCACAGCCCCCCCTAGTAACATATTTGTATGACATGAGCTGTGATTAATGAGTTGCTCACATATTTGCATAGGTGAGGGCACGGTGTTTCTAAACCTGCTATACTGTGAGTAAATAGGTCTTACTTTTAAACTTTTAAATGGTTTGCAAAAGTTTTCTCTACTTGCTTTCCATGTTTAATCAGGCATGCTTAATAAATTAGAGGAAACAGTTTCATTAAGAAACATGTAGTGAGCCATTTTACAGAGCAAAGGCACTTCGCTCTTTGCATGGCCTCCCTTAATACCGTGTGCTTAAAACTGGCACTGTTTTTAAGAACAAACCCATTCCTATGCTCCCAAACCCAATGCAACAGGAAAAATACCATTATTTCAGAACTAGAGATAAAAAGGGGATTCAATTTTGAAATGCTTGTGGCAATGAAAAAATATAACTTCAAATGTGAGTCAATTCTTTGAGGCCTTAACATTCATTTGTTGCAAATGGAGGGGGCAGAGGAACCCAAGGCCGGAGCCAATTGGCATCTTCCAGGCTGGGAAAGGTCAAGTGGTGGCTCCCCGTGCATGTGCTACTCCCAGGCTTTGTTAAAATGCTGGTATTAAACACAAGTTACATCTGGGGTCAAGTGACCGCAATAACAGGGGACACAGCAAGCCCTCAAATCACTCCCTGTGATGAGAATGACACGGAGCTGACATAATATCTGAGGTGAGATGGAACTGAAATCCTCAGCACCTGAACATTTCACCTACTGATGGGTAACCTGACCCCCACCAATCTTATAATCATACCCATGTCAAGGGGGAAGCTGCATTTCCCGGAGCAGAAGGTACAGTCACTCGCTTTTATTTCTTTATTTATTTTAGGCTCTGACTCTGCTTCTGGAATGATGTTGTTAAAAGTTTCAATACTCTGCTTTAAGCCTTTCAAATCAATGTCTTCCGTGGAAAATCAGCTCCCACCTCGGGGAAGAGAGACCTCTTTGCTGGTCGTTCTCTTCATTCCGGGTGGTTTGGTTTATGGAGCAGCAGCTCAGTGTGGTCCTCAGGGCATTCTAAGAGATACAGGTTGGGCTCAGAGCTGGCACTTTCAAACCAAAGACCAGAGAGCAAGGACTTGTGGTGACTGTGATTTGTTCAGGCATGGTCAGTGATTTTTGGCACAGGAAAAACCCTTTTTAATGGAAGCATCTTCTAACGGAAAAAATAGGATGTTTATTATAATATTCCAAATAACATCATATTGGATAACTTTTATGCTGAAAAACCCCCTATTTTTCTAATTATTATTTTTATCTCTAAATCTTACCTTTTTAAATGCTCTCTTTAAATTTATTTTTAAAATTGCATGCTGAAAGATCCTGATTGCAGAGACATTTTGTATTCACGTTTTTCTAAGGAGAGCAAACAAAGCTCACATTAAAACCCCATTCCTATAAGCAGAGCTGGAGCAAAATACTCCAATATTTTCTCATCTATTTGCACAACCCAAACCAATCCTTGCACGGAGCTGTGGGATGAATCAGCATGTATTTAAATCCAAGGAAGAGGGGAAGGACTACATTAGTTCTGTGCCACAGACCTGTCAGAGCTCCGAGGAGATTAAAGGCATGACCCCTTCATCCCTAACATTGCTCCACAAGAGACATTTCTGTCACTGTTTCTGCCACTTGGCTTTCTAAGATGCCACGAAGCCTTAGGGCGACCTCTGCTACATTTCAGTGTTGTTTATTGATTTCTGACCCAGTGCTTAATAGTTTTCCCAGTCCCCCTGAATGGCTTTTGTAAGCAATAGGGTTTGTGCATCTCACCGATCAATACCTTTTATATTTACAATAAAATTGAAACTGCTTCTGCTGGGGGTGCAGCCCAGCATTTGTCATCCTTCAGCGAGGGAAAACTATGTCATTATCTGAATTAAAACATTTATTTCTGATTAAGAGAGTGTCCTATCTCATTAATTTTTCCCTTTCCAATAGAAAGGGAATAGAATCCTATTGATTTTTGCACTTTTACACATCTCCACTGCTGGGAAGATAATTGAGAAGTTAGCCAGAATAAATGAAGTTTCAAGTCTAGCAGGCCAGCCAATACCTTCCAAATTCAAGGTGTTTTTATGAAGCTGGATTTTAATTTGTTGGCAAGCTGAAGCAGTGGGACTTATTCGGCTGAGTAAATTGGATTAAGAGTAGAATCTCCTTGAAGCGTGTCTTGGTGAATGCTGAGGGGCTTGTTCCCCCCAGACAGACACAGACTTGCTTGAGATTTATGCTAAGACAGCTCCCAAATTGCCCTCCTTCAAAACTCAAACTCACTCCAGGAAGTGGGGATTAGCAGAGCAAGAGCTTATTAACTCTCTTCTCCTCCATTGTATCCACTGCCTTAAAAACAACCAAACCCTAATCAGCAGCTGAACTAGACCTCCCGATTTTCTGCATCAATTGATTACACTTTATTAGAATAATGAGATTAAATCAAGCTTCATTAAAAAGAATTCCCTTTGCATAAATCCCTGCTCCTGAGGACCTTTCCAGCATCAGTGTTTGCAGTGATAGCCCAGGTATAGGGCCTTCTGACATTTTTCTCTCTGTGAATTAGCAATCCATATTCCATCTTTATTTCCTGTTTATAAAATCCATGACATCATTACATCTTCCACTAGAAACTGGAGTTTGTGTTTGTGCAATGATAACTATAAAAGTTTGCATTTGAATTAGACAATATATTGTATATTATAATAAGCTATATAGAAGATTTTCTTACTGGAATTGCATTAACTATTTTAGAGCAGGGAAATGCATCTTCCTAAATATGAGAAGTAAGAAGCAAATCTCTATAAAACTAAGAACTAATGAAAAAAAACTCAATCTGCATGTCTATCTCAGTAATCTCAATTCAGAGACTGCTTGTAATAATCTGTCTTCTCACTTTTATTCAAGCATTCTTTACAACTTGATTTTGAAGCATTAATTTGATTATTTTTCAGTAATCCAAAATATATAGGCTGCCAGTTAAAAAAGAAAAGACTGGAGCTCCTGAGTTTGTGATATTTGGCTCTAGTGGGGCTTTTTTGGAGGGGGGGGAAAGTTATGAATGTTTGAAACTTGTTAGTTCCTAAGGAAGAAAATACAAACTCTACAGGAAAAAGCCCTCTGAGAAAGCATTGCAAATGCCTTAGTTATAACAAATCAACAGCACTAGATTAAAAATGCTGTGTAAGGGAAGAACTTAATTTCTTGCTGCATTTTAATGCATAGTCCCAGGCACCAAAGTATGCAAAAGGTTGAATACATTCATCACAAACATTTCTGTTTTCCCTTTTTACACCAATGAGAAATTACAAGATTACCAATGACCTTCCTACCAATGAAGCACCATAATTATGGTCATTTGTTATACAACAGAGATGAATGGATAGAATTTACATAGAATAAAAATATTATTTAACAGCTGTTATTGATGTGTGAAGTGTAATCCTAATTTATTTAAATGCTATAAATATATTGGTAATGTATTCTTTTCAAATTAACCTCATGAACCTTATACTGGCAAAACTTCAATTAATATTGCACTAAAATCCATTTTCTCATGTTGTGGGGAATATTGAATCGGGAAAAATCTCCAGCTGCAATGCCAGTGTGCTACCTACAAGTTTTTGTTTGATTTGTTTTGATTTGAGTCCTTGGCTCAAGCTTGTGGTGTTGGAATTATTTTAAAAAATCCTTTAAATTAGAATTATGCCAAACATACTTTTACAAACCAGGTTTCTTTTCCTGTTATTTAAGCATGCAATAATTATTTCTGAATGAGTTGCCAAAAATTATTTACCGTGTGTGGGATTAGGTACTGTATTGTACTGTATTCCAAGACTTCTTCCCCATTTAACAGCTTGATAATTAAATAAAAGAAGAAAAGCAAATAGGGCATGTTTAACTCAGTTCTTTCTGGTTGCATATGTAATAATGATCTTAAGAGAACAATGAGATGTGCTGAGTTGTTGCAGTATTTGATTAATTTGGGGCACAGGCAGATGTTTGTGTGTGTGTGTGTGTGTGTGTAACACTTTTAGGTTCCTCTCTTTTGTATTCCGTCCCTCTGCCCCGAGCTGTCATTATTCCATGTTCATCGACAGAAGAGTTATAGTTTGCAAAAACCTATCAGGTAGGCTGGACACCAGATAATTGAGGTGATGATCAGTGCTGGCAAAAGACAATTGATAGTGATAGTGTCAGAGGCTGCACCTAACAAGATCTGCACCCTCTGTCTCCTTTAGCCTTTCTTTGGAAAGGACAGAATATGGAATAACATGGACATGTCTGATGTGCATCAATAGATAGGATGGCAGTGCATAATACTTCTTGGGAGTGCAATATGATGGTTGTAGCTTTTGACATTGCAGCAGGTTATTAAATAGAAATGTGAACTATTAAGAGATGATCTCGACTCTCAATACGTTTTTATCAAAGTTGAAAAATAGTTGAAACCATTGAGTGGATCCACTCCGGGAAGGAGCAGGAAAATCTGGCATTACAGGTAATTGCCTTGTTCTTGAAGAGAAATGGAGATCTCAAACCACAGATATTTCATGGAATTAGAAGTAATTAACAAATATGTTTTACCAGGGTATAAATAAATACTTAGCATTTCAATTCCATGGGAATTAACCAACCTCACACTGGGACAGTCCCAAGTGCCAGAGTTGGTTGATCCAGGTTCAGACTGGGAACATGCCCTCTCCTCACAAGTGGCTGATCCAGGACACAGAGACACCTCCCTGGTCCTGATCCAGAGGGAAGGCATCTTTCACAGCTTGACCCTCTCTCTGTGGATATCAGTATCTGAAACATTATTATTCTCTGCAATTATAAAACTGAATGGGTGACACTAAACTAGGAGAATGTATTTAAATCTTATTCTGCCAAAAGCATCTCATTGTCTTTACCATTTTGGATTAATGTTCTTTTTTTTTTTTTTGGACATTTAAAAATGTAGTTTTCCTTCCTTCTAAAAACCAACATCTTTATTTCAACCCAAACTGTTCCTGCAGTCAACTCTGTGACAGTCTCCTGCAGAACTTTTTAACATTTTCCCCAAATGGTTGAGTTGTTGCACACATGACCCATTTAGACAACTCCAAGTGTCACAATATTGCACTGCTGCGTATTTTCCATTATACAGGAAGGGTCAGCGTGGGCAGCCAGGTAGGATTTATCCTCTTCTGCCCATTGGTAATGTATGCAAGAAAGTCATGGCTTTGCATGGCTATTAAACACCCTATAGTCTATATAAAAACATGCAAAGTTGAGGCTTAATAGCAATAAAATATTATGGGTACTGCCCTCATTCATGGCTGAGTGAGCATGTCCCTCGATTGGATGATTGGCAAACCGCACACTGTGGCACAGGCACGAATAATCATGTTTTTTCATTACAGGGAACAATGGGTTGCTTAACTAGAGAACTCTGCTTTCCAAAATGCCTCTGAATCTGTGGTAGGGGCTCTTCCTGAGAGTCCTGCATTCCCCTTCCCAGCAGAGTGCTCACAAAGCCATTACCTGCCTGCGCTGTGCCACTGAGGCTCCACTGTCTTTTATTTCTCCCCGAGGCCAGCAGCCTTTGGGAGGGACTGAGACACATTAATGGAAAAGATCTGCTCCCTAATTCATGGCATTTCAGAGAGACCTTTGAATATATTGAGCTCTGGTTGAATTAATGTCATTTCAGTCAGGACAGGAAGTTTACTGTAGTTTGTCAACTATCATTCATTAGGAAGCCTGGTAATTTAAGGTGGAGAGGGCAAGGGCAGTGGAGATGGGAGATAGATCTGGGTGAATGATGGGGGGCTTTTTAAAAAGCATGTGTGTAGTCACATGGGAAAACATCATTCTGCTGAGGAGAGGACAGTGCAAATACTTTCATGAAGTGGGGCTGATATCGGCCATAAAACCACCCTTAGTCAGCATAACCAGCAACACTGGACCCCCCCCTCCTTTCCCCCATTTTCTGAGGGGTGAAGTCTGTCCTTTTAATGTGGGAGATTGATTGATTTATATCTGTGTGACAGATAGAACGATCCTCCATGGAATCACCCTGAATTATGGTGACACTGCTTCAGCTCCACAAGCCACTCCCCATATGTCCTATAACTCAAAAGCAGAATGACAATAATACTATCTAAGAAATTTATATTCATGATTATAAATTAATTCTTTTTGGCCAGACCAGCAGTGGCAGCAGCCTGGCTTTGCAATTTCCAAACAGCATTTATGGCATTGGCTTGGGAATACTATCTATCAAGCCTGGTGACAAATGTGGTAGATGATGATCTTTCCCGCCGCTGGCTCAAACATCCAGTTGTGTTACAGGGGGAAAGAAAATGCTATAAAATAACAGGCATCCTTGAGCTGCAATTCCTGACTGGTGTTCCCAGCATAAAACCAACCTGCACAAGTCTTCCTTAAAATGAATATTTCTTAGGAGAGAAACATGGAAACCAGGAATACCCATGTGGAGAGGAAAGAGTCAGAAATGGCTCTTGGAAACTGGAGAGGCTGCAACCCAGTGCAGGAATGCCTGTAACTCAGGGAAATTCAGCCTCTAACCTGGGCCTGGAATCCACGTGTTGGACCCCTTTCTGTGGGAGGGTGGAAGAAGCACTGGGGATTCCACAGTCTTGGTTCACTTTTTTTTTTTTTAATTTTATGTGAAATACCTTTAAGAAGGGAAAAGTAGGAGTAAGGAGAATGAAGTGACATCTTAAAGCTCTGTTAGCAGCAGGGAAAATCTTGAAGGTGTGCTGTCAGCAGATCTTGGTGGTCGCAGAGCAGTGATTGCAACAGAGCAGTGCCTGACTTCCACGAGGGACATGCCACCTGCAGAGTCCCTTCATGGACATTTGGGTTGAAATGCCAGCAGTACCCTTTGGAGGGGCTTTTTACATTCGGGTAGCTCCCAGCTGGCACGTGGCCACGGAATGAAACCCACAGACAGCGGTGCCAGCGCAGTGCTCGGGCTCTCTGTGTTTGCTTTCCAAGGGAACCTCTCCTGCCTTAGGGAAGACTGTGGTGTGGCAAAGGCTGGCAAACAGCTCGCAGCTTTATCCCGTGCTCTGATCCCAGATCATTGCACCTGTACAGGAGAAACCTGGCTGAGAGTGATCAGCTAACAACGGGTGATATCACAGAACCTAGGAATAATGATTACGTTTGTGTGCAGGGGTGTTTACATGGAACAACACACAAACAGAAAAATGGTGCAGGATGATGAGTGAGTTACTTCCTTTGAAGTATTCAGTGGGCAACAATAACTGGGGTTTTGATTAAGTAAAGACATCCTTCGCAAAATGCCAAGCTCATTCATGTGTTATTTAGCCTGAAGGAAAACACCCTAAATTTAGTAAACTTGTCTGTCCCTCTCAGGGTTTTTTAGGTGTTTGGTTTTTTTTTTTTTCTGGTGAGATCAATAAACATGTGAAGTGTCACACACAGCTGTGGTGCTGAGCAGTTTGCACTTTCACTTCCAGATTAGTAGGGTTGGCCCCAAGCACTGCTGCTGCTTTTCCCCTCCCGTCTGTGAGTGAGGTCCAGGACCCAGAGCACTGCTGGAACATTGTTGTCTGTGCAATTGGCTTCGAGATCTTTGCCTCCCCTCACCTCAGGTGCTCCGAGGGCAAGGGGAGCCTGTTACCATGACCTCATGCCACCTGCTCTCACGAGAAAGAGGGGCTGTTTGCAAGGCTGTGACTTCCCTAATAGCTCCGTGGCCCCTTTCAACTCGCGTAGCCACCCTTACCTACTCCTGCCTGGTTGCCATGGCATCAGCAGTTGCTGTTGTCCCTTCCTACGAAGCTTTACTGAGGGCAGTGACACACTTCCAGGCAGGCGTCCCTCTGTAGAACAGGTTGTTGTGGCAAAGGGGCTTGTTCTCATTGTGATCCCATGAATGGGTGGTCTCGGGGGAGCAGGACAGCAAGAAGCTCTTCACCAAGGCACTGAGTTATCCCAAGTGTTAAAAATTGTCCTGGTTATAAACACCAAGTTGTGGGAGCAGGTTCAGGTGAGAGCAGCCCCACTGAGCTCTGCCTTTGCACTCCTGCTCGATTTTCCTGCTCTGCCTTCTCACTCTGGCCAGATGAGTTGGCTTCCAACTCTCCACACAGCCCTTTCCTATCTATTTCTTGCCTGGATTTATTTCCCACAACATCTCCTTAACTCTCCCTTCTGAAATATAAGAAGAACCTGCAGTCTAGCCCTGCATATAAAAATACTTTGGGAAAGTTGGGATCCAGTAAAAAGTCCAGTTCGCTTCTTCTCTGCTGCCTCCCCTACTATCAGTAATAACCTGCCCATGTCACTGGTGCCTTCCTACTCTCTATTTATCACTTTCATACCCCACTGCCATTCTGTCCAGCCTAACTTTCTCCTCTCCCATCATCTAAATGCTTTTCCACCACCCTTCTATGTAAATTCTGGCTTAGACTTTGTTGGAGTAACAGAAGTGCAGGTTTATTACACTGTAAGTCTCCAACACAGTGAAATCCATTAATGGAAAAGGTTTTTCCATCCGTTCCAAATGAATGGAGATGCAGCTGTATGGAATATAGCTATGGTGCTGGAAAATCTATATAGACAGCCTGGAGAGAAAGGGAGGTTGTTCATTTACATAGTTCGTGGTCTTGCTTAGAAATCCAGGGGAAAAGATGGGCACAGCCTAAGGCACCACAGGAGATATCCTGTGGTTACAAGTGGTATGTGATCCTAAAAGACCAGGTAGGAGTACAGGGTAGGAGAGCAGGCCAAGAATGGGGTTGAAATACTTCCTATAAATCCAGAATGGCACTGAGGGACAAGAGATCCCACTGAATAGGAGCACAAGCAAACCGAAGCCTACGATTTGGGAAGAAATCCAATAAACCCACACCCTTACAGGTTACCACGTTCTGAGGGCAGCCTGAGGATGCTTGTCAGGGGTCTGCAGCCACACAGGAGACTCATCCTTTCTCTGGTTATCAGTAGATCCCTTCCAAAAAAAATGTGTTCCTTGGCTGTGGATCTGCATTTTGACTGTGTGATGAATCACACATAAACTATCCCAGGGTTTGAGGAGCTCATTATTCTGAGCACTTCCCTTGCTGTTCTCCACGGCTGCTATCACAGCCTGGAAGAGTTTCTGCTGACTCATCTCTTCCAGCCTTGGAGACAAAATCCTGACCTTGCACAGCGGATTTAATTGTGCCAGGGCTCAGTGGAGACCTCGGCAGCAGGAGTTCCACAGAGCAATCCTTCACTTCCACACCTGCAGCACTGGTAGGAGTTATTGGAGTCTGCTGAAGGGAAAAGTGGAGTTAGAGCCTTCATCTAAATGAAATATCCTCACGTCGGTAGTTCCAAAATCAAGCACAAATATTAATCTAATGGAAGGGATGAACTGTAGCATCTTAGTTGTTCTAAAATTGAAAGGTGGGATTTAGAAGCATAGTAAGTCATCAAGATCACAGCTCTGCCAAGAGGCTGTTTGGATTTTACATTATAAACGGAGGAATATTTTCAAAATTCCTAATTTGTGAATAGTCATTAGGGGTGATTGGTGTGAAATGTGGCCTTTTTTTTAAAAGAGATAACTTTTATTCTGTGTATTTACACTGTGGTTCCCTCCACACATCTCTAATCAAGTGCTCATGAATAGGGGTACCATTAAAACAGAAAGGACTAATAATGAAAAAAATGGCAAAACTCACAAAAACTTGCAGTTAGGCACACAAATAGCAGCAAATCCAGAGGTGGTTGCTTCCAGGGAAGAAGAGTTGTTGATATCTTTGTATGTCTGTCGAGGTGGTGTATTGGTGATGGGAGCTGGACAACCAGGTTTTAGCAGATCCACAGAGGGATCTGACAACCACAGGCTTTGGGGAGCAGTTTTACTGGAAAAAATGTGAAAATATGGGAAATATTGTAATTCCAGAGACTGCCAGCTTTGAGGAAAGAACAGAGCAGACAATCCTGTGGATCACTTCTGCCTGTTTAGAAACAGAATAAGGGATGTGCCAAAAAAATCAGTAGGAAAAAATATTTATATATATAAATAGAATGGGACCAAAATAATTTTAGATGTGAAGCTACAAAGGTGGATGGAATTCCAGACAAAATGAATCTACCTATTGAGATTTAAAGCAGGGAGTAAAAATACCAATGAACTTTGAAAAATATTAATGAAACTGTAGAAAACAGAAGCGTCCTCAAGCATAATTTTTTCTGGGCTCTCTAGAGTTTTAAAGGAATTTATTTTTCAAATTTAGTTGAAAAAATTAATCCCCCTGCTGAAATTCCAACTTGCCAACTCTCAAGCCCAGGTGGATTTTTATAGCCAAGATCTAAACCACTGAAAAATAGCAGTGTACAGTATAATGGAAATGCTGACACAACCTACATTACAGCTGCACGAGTTGTGCCACTATGGTTTATGGAGAGCCCATTTTGGGTTTGTCAGGTTTTTAAACACAGGCTGTTGTAAATTTGAAAGAAGACTGTCTTGTCTTTAGGCTTTAAGGCTGTACATATTAGCAGAGATGGGGCTGAACCAAAATCTCCCCTTTCAGCCACCTTCCTGAACTTTGGGAGAACTGGAAATCTCACCTGAGCATCCCAGTGCCATCATTATCCTGTCTTGGTTTTATTTTGTACTGGGAGGAATTAGTTCTCTTACGAAATAGAGCCCTTGGGGGCAAGCACAAAGTAGGAGTCTGCTCTCCTGGACAGAAAAAGATTGTGAGGAGAAACACAAGTGCAGTTCATGCTGCACAAGTTCATCCAGGTCAGTGGCAGGGGCAGGATTGGGCTCACAGTCCTGGCAGGTTTAGCCCAAAAGTTAAAATTTTGCTGTTACCTCCAGTCTATCACCTATGGCAGGTAAATATGTATCTGTTCAAGTTGCACTGTAACAAAGGTGTTTACAGGCTGAAACCACAGCTTTGGCTCAGAAAATTAAGGATCCTGACTTTAAAAACTGCTTATGGAGGAAGCTGAATTTAGGCTGAAAACCTGTTCTCAGTGGCTTTCAGGAAAGTTCACTCTGAACTTGTGAAAACAAAGGAATTGTGGAAATGCAGATAAAAACTAAATGTCACCACTTGGACCCAATGTAATTTGATAGCACCAGCAGGATGTCTCTTAGTACAACTACAAAGGTGGCACCTTTCTAAAGTGTATGAAAGCTGACTTACCTGTGCATGAATTAACCCAGGAAAAGGCGAAGAGGAAAAATCTATTTAAATCTGCATTAATCTTTTATTGGCTTTTCCACTTCTCATAAACAGTTTGTAACCACACATATATCATCATCCCAAACATCATGTATAAGTTCTCACTCAATAATCCAATGGATATCAAGGTGATATATTCAGTAGCAACAGTTCGTAAATGGGCCATTTTATAACCTAGGCAAAGGTTAATCATCCTTAGCTTCTTAAGTGTGATCTTAACTGTTCTGCTCATGCTTACCAGTGGATTTCCAGCAGTGCTGTGGTTTATAGTTAATTAAGAGACTGATGTTGGAAGGGAAGCCATGGTGTTAAAATATTATTAGTAGTGCTGGGTGTCCTATTTTTGGGTGCTCAGCCGTGACATGAAGGACCCTTAGTGTCAGAACCAAGGTCTCAGCTTTTTGTGATTATCAGACTCTAAAGAGTTGTCATGAGAACTCAGGAACTGGGGACATCAGAACCACTTGTCATTTTTGTTAGAGTTAGGTTTGTTCAAGTCTCCAGAAGTCAATCAGCAGGAAGCCCAAACCATTCGTGGCTCTCCCTCAGCCCCATATTCACAGCAGAGCACAACATCTGACCCGGTGGCACCGTGGTGGCACCGTCAGCAGGATCAGCATCCTGGCCTGGTGGCCACACTAAAGGCTTCCATCATGCCTTAAACACCCTGGAAATAAAGTGGTGATGCAGCTCAATTTAATCTCCCAGATGCCTCCTGAGAACCTCCCTTCTCCAGGCTGTTCCCACACAGATACAAAGATTTTGTCTCGCTGAACCTGTTTATTGAGCGCAGCTGTCACCCCTGCTCTGACCACTGACCTTATCTGAATATTCAAATCCATTCCAGATCACAAGTTCAAATGATTTTCTTACCCTTTGAAAGCCCTGTTTTCATAGTGAGCTGATTGCACATGACAATATTATAAGGGGTGTAATTGAGATTCCACAAACAATTTGCACCTCAGACTTACAAAAATAATATATACGGAAGTGGGAGCGCTGCTGGCATTCCTGTCCCCCACCAGACCCTTCAGCTGACCCTGGTTGTGAAATGGAGTTTGTCCTCTTCAGGTACTGAAACACAGAAGGATTTTAGAAGGATGTGCTGAATTTGCTGCTGCAACTGAGAAACCGCTGATTCCAATTTACTCTCTTGGAATGGGTGGGAATCAAGGCCACAGGTCCAGCACTGAAACTCAGCGTTCTTCCTTTCCTGAGCACCACTGAGAAGGGAAACTCCAAGGAAAAAGGCAGGGAACTTCAATGCACTGTCTGTAACATGAGCTGAGGAGATGCAAACACAGCACACAGAAATGGCTACGAACAGTTCTAGTCACTCTTCAGTTTCATGGTATTTGTTTGATTCAAAACCACTCTGTCCTTCATTTACATATTTTTTCCTCTAAAGAGGAAAAATTATTATTTCATTGCTACTTCTTTTTCTAGAAGTAAACATAATAAAAAAAGATTGAGTTGTTACAAAAATCTGCTCCATAAAAATGTTAACTTTTGCCCTATCTTAATTCTCCTTTTCATTCCCTCTTCTGTTTTTTACAGCATTTCCTGTTTCTATTTTGGCTGCACTTCCTTGTGTGTTTTTTCTTTCTTCTCTGATATTTTTCACAAAAAGCAGAAGGCAAACTTTACAGTATCAGACTGAAACCCTAATCTCTACTTTGAATGACTTCAAATTATCAGAATTAACTGATCCTAGTAAGAATTTCAATTCTCAAGTGGTTCTCATCCAGCTGTCTGCCTGTCCATCCATCATCCAGTTGACTTCATCATCCTGCTTAAAGACACCATGTATTTAATATTTTAAAGAATAACAAGTCAATGGGCTTGGAAGAAGTAGAATATCAAGATGGATTAAGTTGGACTAAGGAGTACACAACATTTACAATGAAATTTGAACTCCTAGAAAACTCAGCTTGCTCAGACTCCTGCAATAGAGCAGGAATCAGTCCAAGTCTGTTCAGAGGCTGCAGAGCTTCATGAATTTCACAGACCACATCAGCCTCAGCTGAGAACAGGAACCACATTGCAGGGAAGCAGATTTTGAAATTTTATGCCATATCAGTGAAGAAAAAGGTGAAATATCACAAAATTTGGAAATTCAAAGCCATACAACTGAAAAGCAAACAGAGGCTGTGGATGAGAAATTCAGCAAGATAACTCCCTTTAATTTTGTGATGCCTTCCAAAGTATTTTATTAAAAACATAAGCAAAGACATCCAGTCTGAATGTCCAGCAGGTGCCAAATGTACAACCAGATGTTTGTGATGATCCCTCCAGCAGGAACAGGAACAGTCCAGAGTCAGCCAGCTTTCCTGGCACCAAGGATGTTCTCAGGAGGAAAGCCCAGACACAAAAATCCCAAATCTTCACTTCTCACAAACATCATACAAAAATATGTGAAAACCTTTCATGAAGCCTGATTTCCAGGGGGGAGCAGAGCTGTATCTTCTGGTGGTGTTGGTTGTAAACACCAAAATGACAGAGTTTTTCTGACATGTGGCCATTTAACTTGTCTGTCCCTCAGTCTCTGCACCTATTGGAGTTGCCCTGAGGATCACTCCTGGAGCTATTTATTCTTACATATATTATTATGAACAGTCCAGTGCAGAACATAAGGCTTAAAGTGCAGAATATAAGGTTTAAGAGCAGCCAAGTTTGTAAAGCCTTCGGAGCTCATTACATGGATGGTGGTACAGAAGTGCCAAGAATTGTTGTAAATTTGAATTTCCTGAGGTGTGTTTTCTAAATGCCAATATAAATAGTGCAGGAAATAGTAAAATGAATAAAACACACCACTTCATTCCAGTTCCATTGGGGAAGGCAAGGTGTGAAATGAAGAGCTCTGCTCTCCAGGTGGTGATCTCCATGCACAGTGCAGGTTTGCTCTGAATTTCATTGCTTTAGGAAAAATCGTGGAAACTCTTGATTTAGTTGCTGTTTAATGTGTGTTTTATACAACTTGTGTGATATAACCAGTTACCCAGGGAGTCGAAGAGAGAACTTAAAGAGCAGTAAAAGCTTCAGCTGTCTCTGTCTCTGCCTGGGATTGGTTTGCTGGGTACACAAACCCCAACATTCCCAGGTCACCAGGCTCCAGCACCACCCGGCACGATCCCGATGGATCCATCACCAGCCAGCCCACGGACACACTCAGGGAGCTGGGGCAGCACAGCAGGCTGGGGCTGTAAATCACCTCCCTGCATAGCTGGGAATAGCAATGCACAAGCCATAGGCAAGTATATTAATGTCTCCAGCTATCCATAAATGAAAAATCATGTACAGCAACGTTCTCTTTATTGTTATTCCAACAGAGGCCTTTTTCCTCTTTTATTTTTTATTTTTTTTATTAGAGCCTCTGTTTGATTTTTTGAAAAACATTTTATCTTCTCAGAGAGCTTTGGCATATGAGTATTTTTGCCTGTAAATAAAACTTAGTCTCTTTTACATGGATTGAGTGACTCTGTTTTAGAAAATTATAGCATTAAATTACTCAGACTCTTAGTGGACACTGAGAAGGAAGTCACAGGGCCAATGATCTCTCCAAACTTGGGCAGTCACCTTCAATCCTGAGGAACTGTAGCCACATAGAACCCAATATGAAGAATGTTGGCAAGGTTTTAAATTAAGTGTTTTTAATATGCTTAACCATGCATTTAATTTAAGCTTAATGAGACAGTTATTGTATGCTGACTAAATACCATGAGCTTATTAAAAACATATTTACAGAGATTAACAGTGATGTAATAGATACATATTTATGCCATCATTGGTAAACTGCTAATACCACGTTTTTAATTAATTGGCATGTACTCAATATACAGTAGGGCTCTGGAGATATTTGTTGTATTTGCTTTATGTTGATGAAGCACCAATTGGTTCAATGAGGGTTAATTAATCTAACTAACTACTAAAATATACATTTCCTATTCTGTGGTGATCAGGTCTTAAATCAAAGTACATTCAAGCAACTGGAATTTAGGGTGTGCTTAACAGGATGATTCACATGCTTACAGGTAAGTGGGGGCTTAAATGATCTGTTGAGTGGGGAGCAATTAAATTTTCCAAGACATACCAGAAGAAGAAATGAAATTGAAAAAAAAATAGACACAGAAATACCAAGCAACAGGTGGGGCATAAGAAGCAAAAATCTGAAGGGCTTTTGGTGCTGTCTCAAATCTGGTCAAGGGATCAAGAGTTATTTTTGGTTGCACTACCTGAGCATGTCTTAATGCTGAGAGTAATTCATGGTGCTTCTGGTGGTGTTCCAATAAGTGACAGTTTGCCATGGCCACAATCAGACCCCACATATACTGAATAACCAGCTGGGGAGGTTAATTCAGCACGTGGGTTCTGTTTGGATAAGTCTAAATGGCACAATATGCTCACCACGGACGCCTCACCTTACATGTGCTGGAATGTGTGTGTGCCTAATGGAAAATCTACGAGCATTTTTGGAGTGGTTAAAACACACTTTCCATTGGTTTTAATTTAATTTTACTTTTTTATGAAGAATCTTAGAGAAAGGGCACAGTGAAAAAGCAATGAAGCCCAAATTGCTGTACATGAAGTTTCATTTCTGGAGAGCCAGAGAGATTAATTCACTTGGCTGTGACTTGTTCATTACTACCCCAAGCTAACAAAAAAAATGAAATATCACAGAGAGCAGCTCCTCTATTCTGTGGGTTGTAGCAGTGTCCTGATCACAGGCTACAGAAGAGGAAATACTCTGGTTAACACTCTGACAATGTTGTACCTGCGCCAAGCAAATTATTCTGTTGTTGCAGTTTTGTTTACTGATCCTGATACAATTGTTTTTTCTGGAGCTTATTTTTTTATTATTTTGTATCTGGACAAAGAGCTCATTTTTCAAAGTGTTTCCAGGACTTGCATGAGGAAGTGGCACATCATTGATCAGGGGCTTTTGCCCAAGATGCTGAATCACTGGTTGTCTGTGTGGCTCCCTGAACCAGGGAAGGCTATCCAGGAGTTTGTGTATGTGCTGCTGGGAAGAATCAAAGGAAACAGGAGAAGGACCCTCTGTTAAGGTGCTTCAGGGAGATGAGATTTGTTCATTTGTATTTTTAGGCTCCAGAAGCCCTCACAGTACCAGAATCATTCTGGTAACAACCTCAATTATTCACGATCTGCTTCCCAGCACCTCAAAGCTCATCCAGCAAAAGGAAAGGCACTGTGTGGGCACTGGGTGGTGGTCAGTCAGACAGAGTGCTCAGGAACATTCCCGCTGCAACCAAGAACCACTGTCACTACCTCTGATCCAGAGGGAATGAAGCAAAGGCACAGGACAGCCACAGAGATGTGGAGGTTTCTGGAGTTACCTGCTGCTGAGAACCATTGCCCTATAGGATCTGGAGTTTAGTGTTTTCTGTCCATTGTCAGTGACAAAATCCTGTCATGGTTTTCCTACCTTTTATAAAGTCTGTCAACCTTCAACATCTGATTATTTTTTCTAAGTATTAAATATCGACCAGTCAGTAAAATCAAGATCATAAGTGTATCTTCATCAAGGCTTGGATCCAAAGAACTGTTGTGGAGAATTATATGTAACTTGTGTCAGTTTGGCAAAATTTAGATCCAAGTCAAGCCTTGGACTTGGAAAATATTAATATTTCCGGATTTGGTCTGGGTTTTTGGTTCAAGTGCATCTCTAAGAAGGATAAAAATAATGATGATGGGAAAGAAGTTGAATCATCGTCCATGAGGCTGAGAAAGGCCTATAAAAGATCAAGGGTGATATCCTGACACAGGGGTATGAATAAAAATACTCTACTAAGCCTTTATTTCATACTTAGCTTGTCTGTAACAGTTTACAGCAGAACTTCATAGCATCCATTTGTATTGCTTAAATTTTTTAATGGTTCTGATTTCTTTGTTGAACCTTTTTGTAGAGGGAAAAATGTTAACTCTTACTAAGTGACATGGCATTTTATTCTGACTCAAAAGCCTTTTCTTTAAAAATTACTTAATTAACATTTCCAGGTTCATAACATTTTCATTTATCCCTCTTTTTTGTTTTTAAATGTTTTTTTGAGTTTTCCAGTGATCGTGCTAGAGGTTTCCTAATGTATTAAAAAAATCACAGAGTGTGCCCAGTGGGATCTGCAATCTGATTAGCTTTCAGTTTGAAGCTGAAGGAGGAGATTAAGCAAAGAAGGACTGCTGTGCTATTAAAAAGAAAACCTGATTTCTTTTAGCCATTAGCCAATAAAATGAGTACAGCTGTCAGCAGAATGGCTAAATATATTACATAGTGAAAATTATCAGGTAAATATTTGAAAATTATGCAACTTTGGATGTGGGATAAGATAAATTCTGCTCTTGGGGTAACTTTTAAAGCTGGAGTTGTTCTACAGCAACCCACGGGTTTTGGGTCTCTCTTTGAGGAGCCTCTTTGTAGTGTTTCATCCAGCTCTGGGCACAATGGGGTCTGGGCATTGGCTAAAGCTCTAAGTTGTTGCCACAGTAAATAACAAAAATAAAACTCTAATCCTACTGAAGTCACACGAAGCAGTTCCAAATTTATATCTGGAATTTAGTGCGATGTGGGTTCACTCTGGTGATTTACCTCTTTGTACCAGCTTCCCCCTAAACACTTTCCAAAGCCTTTCCAAGGAGTGGAAGTGCTGCTCTCTCCACTCTGTCCCTTTGGCTGTTCTGAGGGCCCTCTAAACATTTTAAGTGGTAAAAGCTACAATGTCCCACATAAAAAATGAGGGATGTCCCGCTCATCTTTCCAGTCATAGATTTTTCCAGCGTTTTTAATACGTCCCACGAAGTAAAGAATCAAAAAAAGCACCTTCTATGATGTTTTCCATGAGGGTTGAATGTAGTTTTGTATCTGATTTAAATACAAGATCTTCAATGTCTTAGCAGCACATCAGTTTCCTACATCTCTGGAGAACTTGACCTTTTTATCCGCACGTTCAGAAGCTGTTGTACACTCCACTGAAATTCATTCCCAACTAGAACATACCAGCTATTTAACCAGCCTGTTTTATGAGGATACGTTCAAGCAAAATGTCATGGAAAAACAATTTTTCCTCTGAAAAACAACTGCTTATCTCAGAAAGCATCAAATCAGAAATTAAAGCAGAGTAACAAAGGGGCATATTCAAGTAGAAATGAGGTGATGTGGGGAAGTTCTGAAAGAGGAAGGGTTAGTGGTAGATGGAGATGTGGTAGGGGCTCAGAGTTTCCAAATACACTTTTAAACCCCAAAATAATATGTTTAAAACATTAAAAGGGTAGTGCAGATATTCAGACTGGGAAAGACAATAAGTATATGTAAGTATAAAGGATACATATAAATATTCTTCTCGTATACCCTGAGCCATTCATTAACTCATACACACATCTCCTGAGATGTAAATAATCATGTAAGCCGTTGAATATGTATTTTCTACACCTTTGTATCATTAATTTAACATACTATATATACATCTAAGCCTTTATTTTCTGTCCATGTCTGCACAGTTAAGAACCAGGTCTCAGACCTGAAGGCTGTGGGACCATGCAGAGGTGAAAAGCAAAGTGACAGGAAGCAGATGTTTAAGTTCATCAGTATTAGCAAAGCTCCTAAAGTCTAAAGATAAGTGTGTGCTTAAAACCCATTGAGTTCCATAAGATGAAGGCTCAGAGCTGAAGTTAAGCATATGTTTTGGGGAACAGGGATGGACGGCTGCCGGATGCCACAGCACAAAAATTAAGCATATGTGTAGTCTGAGCAGCTCATAGCCTTCGATTATAAAGGTTTCTTGCAGGATTTGTATTTATTTGTTTTCCTGTAAAGCATTTTTCTTTCATACAAAAACATTTACAGGCTGGAAATAGGAAGCAAATAACATTAGTCTCATTTCATAGTCAGGTGATTATGAGTAAGTAAGGGAAGCTTGGCTCTGCCCATTCTGCATTAATTCTCCTTTTCCCCTGCTATTTTATCCTCACTGAGAAGTTCAAGGGTTAAGCCATCCCAACATGCCTCACTCTCAATTTATAAACCAGAAAATCTTCCATAAATCAAAAGTTACAAACAGACTTTGTAATGTCATAACTCTTGTGACGGCTCTGCCTTTGATTGATTCCTATACATACATTCTGTGTGATTACCATAATGTGTTCTTGGGGGACAATTCCAGCAGGGGAGAAGGAAGGCACAAGGAAAGAAGTAAATAACAAATGGTCCTGACTCCTCCTCATCGAGAGTGATTTCAGTCCAATGTTCCATCATATCAACTGGGAAAGAGAGTCTTAGGGTTTAGGCAATCAATTACAGATATGTGTAGAGGCAGACACAATCATTTCCCTGATTGTCACCAGTCCAGAGCAGTGACACAGGGAAGTGATCCATCAGTCTATTCCCACTGACAATCAGAGAAAGATGGCAGACACTTGTAGACTAACAGGCACCTGGATTGGCTGGCTTGGGAGATTGAAAAATAGCTGGATTTCAAACATAGCTAAACCTTTAAAAACCTCTGTTGGAAGATTTCAGACATTCCTAGAAAACATTTAGAGCTATTACAGGAGTCTCTCCCATTACAGTGGGTGGGGAGGAGGGTAAACCTGCTTTCAAGTGCATTCGCATAGATAGAGTGAAGTAATCATGTTTAAGCCAGGAATATCAAAGTTCTTTCTGATTTGCAGGCTTTTCTTTTCTTCTGCTTTAATGTTGTGTTTTTAATAGGCAATGTATTTTTTTAGGCAAAGAACAGAAAATTAGGTCGACTGTGATCAGAAATTTAGCATTAGATTTAGAGGGCATTCGTTCTACTGCTTAAGGCTGATTTTTCCTCAGTGGACAGGGGGTTATTTATAATAAAAATCATCACTGACCATCTGCAGCAGGGTGCAGAGCTCAGAATATGGTTAGTCCATCGGCCTGAGAAATCCCATCTTATAATAACCTTTATTTAAGTTATCAGAGCCCTACAGAAAAGCAATCCACACATTCACTGAGTCTTTAGTAGCCAGCCAATTTCAGATTTAATATATTTATTGTTTTCTTCTTATAGTAAATTTCTTTTAAAATATTTTTAAAATCAGCAGAATAAGAGAAAGCAAACATTGACTGGTTGAAACATAAACCACAGAGCAGCATCCCACCAGCTGTACAGGGCTGGCTGCAAGATGAGGACCGTTGTTGACATCAGCTGTTGACATCCCAGTGTTAAATGAGCGATGTTTTGGCATTGGGAACTTCCCAGGCACATCTCCCACCACTCCTCCCCTCACAGCTCTTCCCTTGACAACTGAGAATCCCAAACTCAACACCTGCAGGCAGAGAAGCAGTGTAGGGACTGTGCCTGGCTGTGTCCCTCCTGCCCCACTGCTGCAGGCTTCATCTTTACCCTGATTTGTGATCCTCACCTTCCCAAATCCCCATTAGTGTTGGGTTTTAAGGCTGGACTTTGAAGGAAGGGATGCTGTGCTTAGGCTGGGGAAAGGCCAATCCCCCCTTTAGGCAAATACTTTTACCTGAAGGCACGGGTAAATTAAGTGAAAATCTGGCAGATCCTGAGGAGGTGGTGAAATGAGGAGCTCTGCCAAAGCCTGGAGTGTGCAACTGCTGGGTGAGGAAGGAGCCTACCCTTGAGGCTCATGGAGTTGGGATTTGATGCCGTACCCCAACAAAGGATGTATTTTTGGCAGCCCAGGGAAGGAGGGAGGCTCACAGGCATTTGGTCCTCCTACCTCTGAGCTTCTGTGGGAGGTGGAGATGCTCCCACAGGGCTTTTATTAAAGCAGCCTCTTTCATCTGCCTAATGGGGTCGTGGTGGCATCCAGCATTTCCCTTGAGGCTCCCACCCCTAAAATGCTTCTGCTGCTCCCACAGCTTTACACCCTATTTCACAGCAGGAAAGGGAGCTGGTCTTGCTCCATGTTGGGGCATCCTCACCCCTCTCCCAGAGACAGGACATGCTGAGCCCTTTATTTATGATATTTATTGATGTCCTGAGAGCCATCTATATTAAACCTTGATCTGCCTTCCCAGTCCTCAAGCACTCCAACACACAGAAGCATCACATATTTGGTTGATTTTTTTGTGAAAACAAAATCCAGGAGCTCCCATTTTAAACATACCCAGGCCCCCTCTCTAGGACATCGCTGACAAAGTTCTTGGATAACATTAGTCTGACGGCAAAATGTATAAAATAGGATTTATTATTAATTCATAAAGAGCTTTGATATCTTATCTATCGTTCTTCTCTTGTAATGATTTTTAATGTCATCATGGGTTTTAATTTTGCATGAAACCCATCGTCGTCTGTTTTCATTTGTTTGGTAAACCTTGTCTATTTTATTAAGAAAATCCCAAGGCTTCTGTGGGTATTTGTGCAACAAGAAGAATAAAGAAATGTTAATAGTAATTTGTTTCTAGTTCAATGCAACATTAATTTCAGCACTACATTATGAGGATTTTATTTTTATAATTCCTCAACCTGGGGAAATATACTTTCCGTTCCCAAAATCCAGTAATCCAAATGAAGAGTGAAAAATCCTCAGTGTCCTAAGATCTTGTACAAACTTTAACTTACCTTTTATTTACTGTATATGCTACTGCAAGCCAATAGGAACCGTAACTCCATTTAGATAATAATAATCAAATTATCCAAACCTGGGAGAACATGTTTTATAGATTTTGGTCTAAATTTAATACAAAAATGCAGTAGTCCTTGTTTGGAAGAGTTTATTAAGGGTTAGCAAAGAAAAAGCTTTTTCAATAGTCTATAACTCTCTAATGGCCTTTTTCAAATAAAATGGGAAAGAATTTGCAAAGAAACCTATATCAGTGAGCTGCAATTGTAACATTACAGTACAGGTCTATAAATCTTGACATGTTCAGAAGATTGCCTAAACCAGCAATACAATCTGTCCAAACCTCATTGTCTCCACGACCAGCCAGACTCATTTTAAGAAATGTATGTGGTCTTCAACCTAATTTTATCACCTTCATTTGTAAACTAGTCAATCAATCAAAGCATCCTGTGAGTCTAAATAGAAAAAGGAGTGCATTTTCATGCATTTCCAGACAGCACAGTCAAAAATTAATCTCCACTTGATCAGACATTCCTTGCCCTCATCTCAATAGAGCATCATTAGGGTCAGCAATGTATATTAAAAATAGAGTTGCAGGGAACTGTTCGCCAGGGACTCTTTGCGAGATACCTGCTGCCAGATCCAGGCGCTCTCTGTGAGAGAGGGCTGGGCTCATCCAGGGAAGAGCAGCCTAAAAACAAACTTAACAATGGGGAAAAGAGAATTATCAGGAATACACATGCTCCACTGTCTGATTCTTGCACCCTGAGCACAGAGGATAATGCTGCTGGAATGTACAGTGGGATCCCAGAGGAGACCTCACCTCATGATCCCTTTTCTATTTATGTTACGGACTATCTGTAGACATTATTCTTATATATTTTCCTACTCGTACGTGTATTTGTGTGTGATGAGACTGAGGGTGGGCAGGTTTGTGCTGGGGAGATGGGCAGTGGCTTTGCACTGTGCCCCGAAGTCCTAATTCCTACTTTTCCATTGTGGAGTTTATGGCCCCTGTTATTGGGCACATTTGGTGCGGTGCCGCCCTGTGGATATAACAAGGTAGGTCGGGACTGACCCCTCCTTTCCCTTGCATCTGCTTTTCTTACCTCAGGCAACACCAAGAAAGCAGTAAATGCTGTAATGGGTCTTGTAGGGATTGCCAGCTGGTGCTGGAGTTCTGTACAAACAGCAAACCCACCAACTGCCCATGGGGAGCTGTGTCTGAGCAGCCCCTAGACCCTGCTCTGGCTGAGCTGGGACTGTTGGGGTGGCACAGACAAGAGCAGCCCAAAACTGCTGGAGCTGTGCCAGAGAAGACAACAAACTGGGGCTGGGCAGTGTCAGAGGAGGCAGCACATCTTGCTTTTTTTGGGAGCCTAAGAAAAATTCCAGAATGAGAGACATGGTACCTGAAGTCCTCCTTCCACCTTCCAATCCTGCTATTCTCTGGCTGCCCCAAACTGTAAAACCTTATTAACTGGCTGGGGAACACTTTCCCCAGAGGTTTTTGCTCCCCTAATTAAAGCCAGAGCACAGAGGGTGCTGTTCTTTCGGGAAGAGGGCCCTGGGCTTCTGCTGGGAACCTCTTAGCACAGTGACAATGTGCTGGATACATGTGGATGCACTGGCTGGATGAGATTGATGATTACGTGATACTTGGCCATCTGCCTCCTGTCTGCTGGAGCAGGTGACAACCTTGGCAGAAGGGACAGGATGAGGCAGCTCCCACACCATGTAGGGGCCTGTTCCTCCCAGGTGTAAATCCAGAGTGGGGTGGGGAGTTATAAATAAATACTTCTGTTTTACACCATCCCTTGGGAGTTCTCCAGCAAAGGCCGAGCAGGAGAGATGGTTTCACACACAGCAGCACGATGAGGTGGGGTTGAGGAGGAACTGCCTTAGGAGGCTGCAAGAGAGACACTGCTCTGGAGACCCTGAATTGAAGACCTCCCAAAAGCCTGGGACTTCAGAAAAAATGACCTAATGCTTTTCAGCCTTATTAGTCCATAATCCCTCACCATCACTCTTGGCAAGAAGGAAACATTGAATTTCCAGGGAATATACAGAGACTTCACAGATGTTTCCTCCTCTTTTCAAGTGTTTTTTCCACAAGGGGTCATTGCAGAGCAGAGCAAGGATGACTTCAAAATTAGGTGATTTTTTCCTTTTCAAAAGTAGAGTAGACATTTAGATGCAATTATTTTAACTAGAATTGTTAACACTATTAATTTGTAGCTGAAAAAACACCATAATGTCTTAATATTAATTTTTTGGTTGGTGTTCAAGTCAACTACATTTAGACTGAGCAATGTTTTAGTATAACTACATTTAGAAAAATAAAAAGGAGTAAAATAAGGGAAACTGCCTCTGCGTATAAATAAAGCATTTAAAAATAAGTGTAGATTTCTGTGCAGTAATTAGGATAAAAAGAGAAGATTGAAGATGAGATGTTTCTGAACTGAAAATTAAATTCAGCCTTAGAACATCTAAAGAACAGATCAGAAGCAATTGCAAACCATCAAACCGCTGTTGAGTTCCAGAGAACTGCTTTCATGTTATGTTTCTTTTTTCTTTCCTTTTGTTTGGCAAATAAAGCCTTTTCAATAATTCAGGCAAATGGCTTGATAAATACAAATAATTGAGCATATTAAGCTTAAAAATAAAAACATATTTTATCATATGTAACTTAAAAAGTAATCATATAATTAATGGGTGAAAAACAGAGAGAAAGATTGCCAGAGATTAAGATTAAGCCCCGCAGAAGAGAATGTTCTAACTAGAAATTGGTTTAATTAATAGCACATTTTACATAATGATTACAGTGTAATTGCGCTGACTAGCAGAGTGTCATTAAATATATCCATGCTCCTTTACAACACCCTAAGGCTAAAAATAATGAGTTACATTGAAAATCACTATGCAACAGGTTCATAAATAACATTTAAGCCTATACAAGGCGAATACTTATAAATAATAAATATTTGCCTTTTGTAATTGAAGAAAAAATGACAGCCTTCTTTTTCTGCTCCCCTGTAGATTGTCATGTTATAATGCTGCAAAGATTTTTTCCCCCTTGCGTTCTCTAGAAAGTGCTGAATAATTTATTCAAATGCTAATATTCCACATAGTCTGACTTTGAGGAACAAATATTCCTCCATAAAGAATAAATGCCAAGTTGCTTATTACCAGCTTCCTTCTACTTTGCATCGTGCGGTCCCCAAAAAACTGTCACAGCCTATTCCACATGTCAGAGGAAGTCAGTGGCCAGATTTTCTTCCAGAATAGTTACATTCCTTTTTTTTATTTAAAAATTACCTCTTCTCCCAAAATGTTCATCATGCTCAGAGCTGTTATGTAGCAACAGCTGCTCCTCAGCTCCAAAAAGGACGACATCATAAACCTGATAACTTTTTAATCTCCAGGTTTTCTCTGGTGGATCAGGAGGATCCAATAAAACCAGGTTTGATTTCATATCAGCACTGGGCTGACATTTGAAAGACCCCCAAATGGTTGATGCTTAGTTATCGACACAGCAACCTCTCCAATGTCAAAATAAAGCAAGAGAAAGCTCCATCCAGGAGATGAGAATGTTCTGGAGCATTCCAGCCTTGCCCTGGGTTGTAGCTTCATGCCAGTGTCATCCCAAGGCAGGACTGCACCCAAGGCTGGGTGTCGCCTTCTCCAGAGGCAGAATTGGGGTAATAACTCAGATATTAGGGGGAAAAAAACCCTCTTTGAGTCCAGAGGTTTTCCATGCTCTGTGTGTCATCCTTCCAACCCACAGAGCTGAATTTTGGTCTCAGATGAATCAATAATGGCAACAAAAATGAAGGAATTTCTCCTAAGTGAAATAGGCTGAACACTGGAAAAACACACATTTTTATGGCAATGAGATACTTTTTGGCATTCTCATGCTTATTGTAGGTTTTTGTAATATTAGAACCAGAAACCTTATATTGCCTGGGCACTGATAAAACAAGTGTGAGCATCTACAGTGGAAAAACCAGCAGTTTGGTACCAAGAAGAAATACGGTGTTTGTTGGCAAGAAAACATTCTCAAGGTGAATGTAGAAGGCTGATAATGCACAGAAGAATTCTTTATTTTTGGATGATACAAACCCCAATTGTCCATAACCATTTATTCATGTTTTTCTCTACCACCAAAATGAACACAGGTAAAAGTTCCTTGTTTCAGTCAAGCATTTTTCCCCCTTTTATAGAAGCAGGACTGATATACCTTCCTATCCACTGAAAAATTACCCCTTTTTATCATTATCCTCAACACTGTGCAGATAGATGAAGCTACAGATATATTTGAAGAGTTTGGAGAAGCAAAACAGGAGTTAGTTTTAATGGAATTTAATTCCATTTTAATACAATTTGCATAGTGGCAGGATGGGTCATTAGGACCATTTCTTGGGTTTCTGTAGAAAACTACATTTGCATCATTGTTGGCCATCTTTTCTTTATTTCTCGTGATTTTTACAGCTTACAACATCCCACTGGGATCTCCAGAGCCCACTTCACTCCTCAGGAAGTGCAGGCAAAGGCAGGAATGGACTTCCAATGGGAATCTGAACTGAGGCGGCTGCAGAGCAACTGCTCCTTCCATATCACACCAGGAGTGCCTTTATCCCACCAACCAACCCTACTGACAGCCCAGGGAGGTAAGAAATACTGCATATTTCCCCTTGATAATGAGGGGACTGACAAAGTTTAGCTCAGGTGACTGGTGTTGCACCACCCAGTCAAAACTGAAGGGAAAAAGAATCCAGGAATTTTAGTCCTTTGCCTTTCCTGAGTTTTCTGACACAACAGTGCACTAATGAAAATTTGGGTGTATCCAACCATTGCTAGATGGGATGGGAATCTCCTGCTATCCCTGTGGGAATCATATTATGGTGTCAACTTTTGGAATGTTATTGAAGATCCCAGAAATAATAATTTTCCTGCTTTTTCACACCCCCTCCAACACCCGTAGACGTGTGATCTGAGCGCCTTGTTTTACCTTGGGGGGAAATGCTGAGTGCAAGCAGAAGTCAAGAGAGCAGATTTTAACAATTAGCACTTTTTAATTATTCCATCTTTGCTCATTGTTAATGCTGGATCAAATAACAAAACAAATATGATGAAATTCTTCCCTCTATGGTAAAATGTTCAGGTTTGCCTGTACTCTCCAGGCTCCAAAAAACAAGGATATCAAGAATTACTTACCCTGAACCTTGGAGGAGATTGCAGCATTTTGTAAAAAGCACAAAAATATGGGGTTTTTTTACAATTAGATAGTTTGTCCCTTAATGATCTCTTTTAATACTTTAATTAATTACCCAAATAATTTAAAAAATCATACCTGATATAGGAAATGTAATGCATTTATTTGGATCCTGATCCAGAGCCAGCTGATATCAGAGGTCCTACAAAGGCGACCCTTTTTATTAGTAGCATAGAAAAAACCAGGGATTTCTTTTTGCCACAGAAAAAGGAGTAAAACTCCTGCAGACTTAAAAAGTTTCAATTTGCTTAGCTGTGTTAAGACAAAACACCTCTCTAAAAGTACAAAAGGGCAGGATTTAAAACAAGAAGAAAGGTTAAGAAAGATTAAGAAAGAATGTCTTCCCCTGTTTATTCACTTCTGCTGGGCAATAATCTAATTTCCAGTCTCACGTCTCTATTTCAGCCCACATATGGCAGTAATATTGGATCTTCAGCAGTGCAGCTTAACCATGACTAAACAGGTTGATGAATGTCATGCATCTTATCATCATACATGCATATTTTTAAATATAATTCACTTTTGATCTGCACCCTTGTGCAGTGGTGAATGAAAACAGTTAAGATTTCTTCCACTGTCTGCCTTTAAATGTATTAAACAGCCCTGCTGTCAATAGATTATATTCTTGTACAATGATAATAGCCCAAAAAACTAAGAGGCCTTGTCAGGAATTGCAGTTGTCACAGTTTGATGCAAATGATTTTACTTGGTGTTCATCTGCTGCACAATCAGCTCATAATCTGGATATACATCACAGCATGACATGGAAATTTCCTGCTACTCTGCTTTCATTTCCAGAGGCAGCAATCAAATGAAAACCATTCAACCTCACCAAAATGTATAAATAATTTTCATTCAAACATATTAACAGTCAAAATATGAGAATTTATCACAGAGCACTACGCCTTTTAAGAAGCAATAAAGACTTTACTTTTTAAGCATATTTCTACTTAGAAAAGTAATATGAACAGTAAGTTGCGAGTTTAAAAGAGGATTTAAAAGTCCAGACATGGCACCAAATCTTCAAACTTAAGTGTGTTGATGCTGCTTTGCTCCACACACTGCTTGGGAAAAAACAGCCTAGAAGAGGGTTGGGAAAAGGGGAAACAAGGGGTACTATTCAAATGACTGCTTTCCCCTCAGACTTGTCCCATAAAATAAACATAAGTATTCAAATACAAAGAACAGAAAATAAAATCCTGTGGCACAGAATCTTGTGGTATAGCAAGCAAGATTTCCTTTATTTATCTCTTCATTTTCATTTATACTCTAGATTAGATTTTAATTTAGTTCAGTTTAAGGATCTTTTTCTTTTGACTACCATTAATATTTAAAGGGATGTTACAGGCAGGAACACCCCCAAAAAAACCTCTTTTAAAATACATCCTGTGAAATTCAAAGATACCAAAGGAGGATGGGGCTGAACTCCAGTTCCACCAGTGCCAGCCTTCAATTATCTTCTGTTTGATCCCTTTTTGGCCTAGTGGAAAGCATCTCTGCACATGGCAGGGGGTTGGAATGATGATCCTTGAAGTCCCTTCCAACCCAAACCAGTCTTTGATTCTGTAACGAAAATAACAACTGAAGAAGGCAAATATTTGCCCTGCCTGCCTGGCTGTGGGGAGACGCAGGTCTGGGAGCATTTCCAGCTGCATTCCCAGTGGGAATGGTGCTGGGGGTTACTGGGAGCATTGGGGCACAGCACCATCCCTGCTGTGCAGCATCAGGGATGAGTAGGGAGAGCCCAGAGGGTGTGGTACTCCACTGCACTTGTGCAATCACCCTGCATTTATTGCTGAAATGAACCTTTTTTGGGTGTAGCAGCCACAGATTTGCCCTTCTTCCCAAGCCATGCTTCGATGCCATTATTTTCCCCAAATCCATTCACTCTGGGGAATCACTGAGCTCCCTGGAGCCTCTCCAAGGAGGAGAACAATCCCCTACAAAGCCAAGGAATGGAGGAACAAAGGATGGTTTGCTGTTCTTATTAACAGTGGTGCTGAAAAAAATCACTGCCTCCCTATAAATTGGGTGCTTTTTTTGAGAAACAGGTAAAAACTGCTAAGATGACAGTTTTTCCCATTTTTCCAGTGAGTGTGTCTGAGGAAGTAGAAGTGCAATAACCTGGGGTACAGCAGGCTCAGCCATTTGAAATAAAACTTTGCAGTACTAATGTTTTTGTAACTGCTTTCATATTGTAATGATATTTTTCCAAGCACTGGTTTTATTTGATCTTAAATACCTTTTTGGGAAAGTCCAGTGAGCTGACTCTAATAAAATCATGCTATTGAAAAAAGGTTTAAGTGGAATGTTCAGAATAAATTACAAAACTGCATGCAAGAATACCAGCTAGTGCTGCAATAAAAATCTGGAAATGAGGATTCTTGCAATATATTTTAAAGAAGTAGTATACTTTTTTTTTGTTCCTTTTTTTCCACAGAATGTTTCATAATAGAAAGCCTTCACAACGTAAAAGAGGGTGAATGAAAAACGAATGAATAAACTGCCAAAGAAATTGCATTTAAAAAAAAAACTTGACTTTTTTTTTCCTTGAGAATATATTTCATATCATTTTCAATAACTTTTGGAAGATAATAGGAAAAGTAATTCTGTTCCATTTTGCTGTACCAAAATACTTAAATTACATCATAGTTAGGCTGTCAGATCTCACTCTCTCACACACACACAAATGTACAGACCCTCTGTACCCTCTGATGTCAAGAAAATGACAGAGTTGTTTTTTTCCATGAAAACCAGTCCATGTAATGGGCTTCTAGGATCCAACCAAGGCTTTTCATAGTCTTCCTCTCTCCTGGAGATCCCACAGTCAAATTCCTATGGTTGAATACAACTCTAGGAGTAGAACAGGAGAGACTCACTTTTACACAAGCATCAGAGAACTGGGGAAGGCTTTTCCAGTTGTGACATGTCTGTGTTTGGAATTGCAAACCCAGGACTCCTGGTGATGTGGGTCACACAGTGCTTTGGTGCTTTGGACCCAGGTAGAGGAGCAAAAGATGTGACAAAACACTGACAAACCTGGGTAAGCACCCACAGAACCCCACAGCCACCCACAGGTTCTCGCCCTCTTGCTGGATTTCTGTGAGAGTTTGCCAGGATTGTCCACATGCCATGTTTGAGCTGCTCTGCTGTAGCTGCCTGGACATTCCATCAGCTTCAGAGGCAGGAAGGACACCTCACCCCTCCAGCCTGGCGTGGTATCCTGCAGACAGCTCATCCAGCACTGCCCTGATTGAGTGAGGTGTCAGCTGTAAAGAGGGTTCTGATGGAGGACACTGATCCAGGTGACAGTGTGACAGGTGCAAGGAGGGATGTGTACTTAAATATTAATCCCCAGCAGCCATAATGCCAGTCCTGATCTGTTCTTTTCCTATTTAAGAACTTAACATGAACAGGAGGCTTGGTGCCTCATTGTTCTGCTCCTCCACTTGGACTCTTTGGTGGGCCCCTGTAGAGGATGTCAAGTGATGAGGAAGCAACCAAACAAAGGGACCCATATTAGCAGCTCTTGGCTGAGGCAAAAGCTGTTGCTTTATATTCCACCCCTCCTTTAGCAGAGGACTTGTCAGTTGTCACCTGGAAATCTCTCCTGCCTGTTGCTCCTGAACTGTGAGGAGCAAGAAGATGTGGCCACTTACTTTTGACTTGTGGGCTGTCCACTGTCCCCGTCTTCAGGCAGAAACCTAAAAATATCTTCTCAGTATGTTTTAACTACAGCTTAGTCGGGAGCCTGTTCCAAGCTGGTGGGCTGTACTGTATCTCAGTGCCTTCAGCCTAAAATCCTCTTTGTTCTTGGTGGCTTTGTACAACCTGCTCAAGCATCTCCCGGCAAGTGCAGGTGGAAAAGAATAAATCAGATGAGATTCCTCGCAGGAAGAAGTGTTCATGCTTCCAGTGCATCCTTCAACCCTTCCTACTCCCACTCCTAAACTTTGTTTTCCACTATTTAGAATTGTTGTGGCAGAGAGTGATAATTTCTTAATTGTATCTACCTACTCCAGGAGAAATCAGAGTGTACAAACACAACAAACATGCCATTTAAAGACAGAACTGCAATAACAAAAATTTGACATGATCAGGTTTAGTGCTAGTTTGAGATATGTCAGTGTGGTTGAATTTGAGACTGAAGCCCAGGAATCCAGCCCTCACCTCCACTACTGTTGCTGCTTCTGAGTCATTTAATCCTTCACTTACCCTCTTTCCAAAAAGTGAATGATATTTATTTCCTTAGCTCATCAGAGAGTGTTAAACACTGATTTATAAAATGGACATTGAGCATTTTAACAAACAAAAATAATTGCTCAGAATTTTTTTGAGGCTTGATAAACACCGTGAGCTTTGGCCAATGCATATTGGGTGGTTTTTTTCCAGGTTTGTCAGGAACTACTGGAATTTTCTTGTTATAGTTCAAAAAGATATGGCAAATGCTGGTAGCCATTGCAATCAGCCCTGTCTCAGTTGCTGTAGTTCACTGTGATGTTTATAAAAATGAAAAAACCCAAACAATTCCTGTCCATAAGGAGAAGCTGGAGATTTTCAGAAATTAGGGAGCTCCTATGGCAATAAAAGCCATTCAGGGACCAAGAAGAATCCTTCAAGTGTTTTTGCAGCACCTAAAACTGTGATCCAAGCAATTGGATCCAATTGTGATTCCTCTGTAATTTTGATGCCTAAAATATCTAAGACCTGGAGGCATTTCTGTTTCCCTAAGAATTTACAGGTCTGCATCTGCATGGAGATGGAGACTCCAACTCCCTGGGACACTGAGCACTCCCTTCACACCCTGTGGGTAACTAGACAATCATTCAGTTGCTTGGAGGGAAACAGGAGGGAATGGGACTTTGAAATACTGCACTTCAGAGTTCTGATGGAAACGTTCCACGAAGAAAACCATTGAGTGCCAAAGGAAGAAGTAATTTTCTTTATGGAGCAGCTTTGCCATTCTATTTCACACTTTTTTTAATGGGGAATAAATACCTACTCCACAAATTTTAATGACCACTCACATTTTTATTTCAGCAGCTTAAATATTTTTCTTTCAACTCTAGGAGGGGAAAGGGGCAGCACATTTCATGCTGCAGCCCCCTGGATTTTCTGCTATCCCATTTGGGCACTCCAGGAAAATTTTGCTGCATCACAAGCTGGAAGCACCAAGGAGTCCAGAGAAGCTCTGCTGAAGACCACGACTGTTGGTTGCCTTCTGCCCAATTAATCCAGGAATCAGTTCCAGGTGAGCAAGGCCTTGTATCCATACACAGCCACTGTTGATTTGAGTGGGATCCCTCAGTTGTGCCAGCCTCTACCACATCATTTCAGTTGCAAGATGAGGCTCCCCAGGAAAAGTGTCATAGAATCAGAGAACTGTTTAGATTGAAAAGACCTTCAAGACCATCAAGTCAAACCATTCCCCCAGCACTGCCAAGGCCACCACTGACCCTTGTCCCCAAGTGCCACATCCACATGGCTTTTAAATCCCTCCAGGGATGCAATCTCTGCCACTGCCCTGGGCAGCTCTGTCACGGCTGGACAGCCCTTTCCAGGAAGAAATTATCCCTAATATCCTATCTAAGCCTCTCCTGGTGCCTCTTGAGGCTGGTTCTTCTTTAACAAACATGATCTTAAGTGAACCTCCAACAGTAATTTATCCCTGTTCTCAGTTACCCTTGAAAGCTCAGAGCACCCTGATGTCTTACAAGGGTATTTGTGTGATTTTAAAGCCCAGAATTTACTTGTGGGTCAATGTGATACAGTAATAAAAAACCCCAGTATCCCGACACTGTAGTGGCATGTGCAGGAAATAGTATTTCTTATACCACTAACTGTACCTGAGGTACCATACATGATCAGATATAAGTTCATACACAAAGCCCTGTTTTGTGTCTATTAATTATATTAATTATACTATAACCCTTGGATGTGAAATATGCACACAGTATACCCAAACTTCATTATTAAAGTAGCATAATTAAACACATTTAAGTCAGGAAAAATATATTGAAGTTTTCTGGGCAATGCTTGTTGGACTCACTTGTGCCTCTTTCAGTCCCTGGGATCTCATCACCTCATTGTGAGTTTTCTTTTCTTCAGGATTCTTTGATATGTTCCCTGAATAATGCTTTTTAAAATAATGTTTAAAATCCTGTAGCAATAGTTCAAGGCCAGGCTGGACAGGGCTTAGAGCAACCTGGTCTAGTGGAAGGTGTCCTTGCCCATGGCAAGGGGTTGGAATGAGATGAGCTTTAGGTTCCTTTCCAATCCAAACCATTCTGGGATTCTATGAATGGTAACCTGCCAGGATGCACATGGAGCAGCATGTGGGCAATTTTACTTTCCAGAATGCTTCCTTGCAAGAAGCAGATGACAAGACAGATATCTCAGATCTTAATTCAGTATCTAGGGAAAGGCTTGTTCCAGTGGACCAGGCTTTTCTGACTCAGGCAGGGCATGAGGAAAGGAATTACATGACATGTTAACGTGCAATAGCTGTGAAATTGGTACCTCACACTATCCCCAGATTTGATCCATTTTACCCTACTCCAGTCTGTTCTTGGAGCAAACCTCAGTCTCCAACCATCCATCTCTTATTTCCCCATGCCAGAAAATTAAGCAGCTTCTGTCCCCCCCCCCGAAAGAGGGGCAGGATCAGTTCCTGGAGGTGAGTGGCAATCTCTTCCCTGCTGGGTTTTTCAGCAGTGTCTGTACCTGGCACTACCTGAAGCTTTCAGTGTAGCATCCATGGAGCATCCAAGCTGGATCCACGCCCAGCGTAAGTGGAGTCTTCATGAAATTTAGAGAGATTTAAATGCCTCCTGAGCTCCTGTAGACTGATTATTTTTTTCCAAAAGCTTGTAACTCAACCAACTTTAGATAGGCTTTTGTGGGAATGCCAGAACATATACCCTTGATCACTTCCCTGCCAAATATCAAGTCTGCCCAAAAGGTAGGAAGAACTAGGTGATGTTAAAACTCTTCCAAGGGAAGATGGCCATTATTTTTTAAATTGGGAGATTACACTGAAACTCTGCACAGATGGCTCAAAGTTTGAAAAGCCTTTTAAAAATTATTATTATTATTCCTTTGTCTCAGTTTGTAGAGCTTGCAAAACTCTGTGACTCAGTCTCCCCCAGGAAAATGTATTTCCTTAACTCCCAGGCTTAAAGAAGTGTATTTTGAGATGTAAGGCTGGTGTGCAGCCTAGGAACGCCAGTTATCCTAATTGGGCCTTGCTTCCATTGCTTTTGGGGGACTGTGACTGCCTCTTCCCAGGGCTGGCCCTTCTCTCCTGCACCTGGAAAATACTGTGACACCTTGCTGGGCATCCAGAAATAAGAAAGGGACAGAGGAAGGGCAGGTCTCAGGTGTGAATTCACCTCTCACCACATTTCATTTCTACCCCTACAAGAA